>NC_025689.1:29237971-29252268 GCF_000633955.1 Camelina sativa
TGATATTTCATTTGAAGATATCAAAAGAAAATAATCTTAAATAACAAAGTTTTTGATTTTTTATGTCAAATATGTCAAATAAATTATTTCCATTTCTTTAAAATATTTATTTGATATTTTCGGATAAATTTAATCAAAAATGAAACTCTACTTTATCGTTCCTTAACTAAAAAAAAAATTTTGAACATCAGAATAATAATAATTTAATATGATCACATTTTTAACAGATTAATTCAAGCATTTATTTTTATATTACTATACCATATTTTTAAAACTAAAAACCAAAAAAATTTGAACCTAATAATGTTGGAAAAAGACATGATAACTAAAACGACTAAATGTTTTTATTAATTTTAAAGTACCTAAAAAGCATAGAAATTTTTTACAACCAAAATACTGGAATCTAGTTGGTCAGAAGAGATATCATATATATATATTTTTTTTGTAAAACCTATATTTGCCACATCGACATCTTTGGGTAATACGAGTCTTCATGTTATATATGTTGGTCAAAATATAAAAGAAAGAACATTGTACACGACACAATACAAAAAAATTACCTAATGATTGATCACCTTCGCAAGAGTTTATCCGCTAAAACAAATGGTTTTAGTTGACTGGAGCTTATAGTCTAGATCACATCTAATCATTTGTGTCATATCCCGAGAGAGAAACTCGAGACTGATACCAAACTAAACTATAGCTCCAGTCCATCTTGTAGTCTAGACAATTAATATATTTCATGGACTCTCGATCATAACTGGCATCCCGGGCCGTACGTAGTTATGAAATACAAAAGATTTGCTAAAATTATTCCTAGTGGTTATTGTGATTAAAAGAAAAAAAAAACTCGTCGTGGCTGTCTTATGGAGATAAGTCTAAGACATTGGAACTTTGCACCTTGTATGGGGCAATTTCATGAATGTCAAAAGTGGACGATTTGATGATATGGACCAAAGCCGAGGAAAACAATAATGGTAATTAAACGAAACGTGTAAGCTTTATGGCCAAAACTCAAAAGGAACACACGAGTGTAATGCGTTTGCATAAACTATTAACGAGTAATCAAACGAAACGTCTCAAAAGGGATATCCACTAGAATCTTCTAATTGACCAACGACTTGAGTCCGTCCACATGGCATCCTTTTTAGTCTCTCAACGTTTAAAACCCGACTCTTTCATTTATCCAATTTCCAATAACATATCTTATTAAAACAAGGGTCAAATTTAAAGATATACGTTAGGAGACTCTTCACAAATGTTTCAACGTTACCGACACGTAACCAGAGTTCACCGAACACCGTCCTTCACGTTTTGTTTATAAAACAAGAGATAGGTAAAGATAGAAAGAGTCGTCTCTCTGAAATCACAAAACCCTTACTTTGTTTTATATTCTGGAGTTGAGACTAATCTGGCGTTGCCCACCAAACCTAACTTCGCTTCTACTTCACACAAAACTCGTGTCGTCCTGTCTTGTACACAGAAGAACGTAGTTTATAAAGAGTTTCTCTTTTGTTTCTGTTTCTTTAGTCTCGGGTTTGAGTAAAGATGGAGAACAAGGCCGATAATGGAAACGAGGATGGTCCAATGGTACATAGCCAAGTGGTGAAGATAAAGAAAGAGTTTGAGAAGATAAGACAACCGTCCCTGCAGCAGCCGGAGATGAGGAGGGTTCTTAGCGAGATTAAAAGGCGTCAACGTTCACGTTCTCCTCTTGGTTTAGGGGAGAGATCTATTTCCGTTGGATATTGATCCATGGTTGTTGACTTTGTAATATCGAGAGAGAGGTTAAAAAAAAAAAAAAGAAGAGAGGGGTATAGACGTATAGTAGATGTGGTTTCTAAAAGTTAGTTGACAGGTTTTGTTGTATATATTTTGCTATGTAAATACTCTTTGGTATGAATATGATGGATACGTTTCCCCTCTTTGTATAGTAAAACTCTGTTTCACTTCTCTTTCGATCTACCTTAATAACCTTGCTATGGTTTTGATTTTCGGAATCGGTAGTTTAACCCGGTTGAAGCCAAAATCAGTCTTTGGGGAAGTTGGACCAGGTCAAGAGGAAGTCGGACAAGATCAGTTTGAACACAAGCCAGCGAAGAAGACTACATTTACTGTATCGCTCTTGGCCTGGAACTACGTTACTATAAAATATCGAAAAGAAATAAAAGTAAGATAACTACTCTATAATAAATCTTGCTTCAACAATTAAACATAAGAAACTAGCGCAAGAGGGTTCGGTCTCTGACATAAACAAAAGCAAAGAGCTTCTCTTCAAACAAATTATGGAAGTCATTGAAGACACCAAGCACGGTATGATGTATGAATCTCGATTTACATGACATGTATGTGAGAGATATTGTAACTACAACTAAAGAAAAATTCCGTGAGAGGAAACAGATGTAGTTCCACTAACCCGCAATAGAAAAATTATTGGTTCGGTAGCAAAGCACATGGAGCTTATAAGTTTTCTTGTGTCAAAGACGATCCAATTTGAAGCATTAGAGGATAAACTGGACTGAACTCTTTGTCCCCTCTCGACCTGATCTTCACTGCATAATCATCCAAAGTTGCTTTAACACCCTTCCAGATCTGATCCTCTCTTTGGTTATCAAGCCACAGTGAGTACTGCTTAGGACTCAGTCTGTTCTTTTGCATTGGTGATTCTAACTCGTCTGGGCCTCTTGTATAGAGATGATGTAGGACGATACTCGGTGGTAGATCCTGGATGAGAGGAGATGATCCCATTTGTGATGTTTCCAGGAAAATCAACGGCCTAAACGCTCTAAGAGCTCTGTACGGTGCTCCGAGTTGTTCCACGGGAAACAAATTCTGTCCCACTGCTAGTTCCAGCTCGGCCATGTCTTTGGCCATCCTAAGTTTTCCCCATTCTGAAAGTGGCCGCACAAGGGAAGCATGTCTGATGTAGAAGATCAAAACCCTTGAAGCCATTTGTCTTGCAAGTCTAGTGCAGATCGATTCTGTCCCTGCAGTGTTAGCGGTCGCTGCGGAAGGCAATAGTCTAGATAGGAACTCACTGCGGAAGTGAAGAATCGATCTCTGCAACTCCTCCATGTATGAGGAAGCGTTGTTGTCCATGTCAGCATCATCAACACCAAAGTTTTGATCATGGATTTGAAGAATGCATGACTCGAGCTGGTCTCGCATAGCTTTAAATAAAGGTGTAACTGGCTCACATGCCGCATCATAGATTGCAGCCAGATTAGGAGACAATACATCAGCAGCAATGCTAGGAAGGTCTGCTACCATGGATGAGATATGTGTGTGGATTCCTTGTAAATGCTGACATAATGTGAAGTTCCTGATCTGTGTTGATGTTGCAGGACCTGATATCTGGCGCGTCTCAGGGCCTGTAGAAATCTGCAATATAAGTGTAGCTGTGTTACATGTCAGACATAAAAGCATACATAGCAGTCTAACTTCTTTACACTGCTTAGCCCCAATTATGTCAGCTAGTCAACACGTATTTATTTGCTTAACAGAGGAAGATGTAGCTCTATTTCTCTTCATTTCTGTCTCGATGAAATTATAATTGCCGCATGAATTATTACTTTGTACTCATTCTACCTTATACATCTTCATGTAACTTAACTTCCTATATGATATACATTGTATACAAGCAGAAACTGATGCCATACTTTAAGGAGTTTATGAAATCCATACTCAAAAGGACAATGGGTACTAATAATTTGGCAAGTGAAAAGAAAAACATAAGANTTGTTCCACGGGAAACAAATTCTGTCCCACTGCTAGTTCCAGCTCGGCCATGTCTTTGGCCATCCTAAGTTTTCCCCATTCTGAAAGTGGCCGCACAAGGGAAGCATGTCTGATGTAGAAGATCAAAACCCTTGAAGCCATTTGTCTTGCAAGTCTAGTGCAGATCGATTCTGTCCCTGCAGTGTTAGCGGTCGCTGCGGAAGGCAATAGTCTAGATAGGAACTCACTGCGGAAGTGAAGAATCGATCTCTGCAACTCCTCCATGTATGAGGAAGCGTTGTTGTCCATGTCAGCATCATCAACACCAAAGTTTTGATCATGGATTTGAAGAATGCATGACTCGAGCTGGTCTCGCATAGCTTTAAATAAAGGTGTAACTGGCTCACATGCCGCATCATAGATTGCAGCCAGATTAGGAGACAATACATCAGCAGCAATGCTAGGAAGGTCTGCTACCATGGATGAGATATGTGTGTGGATTCCTTGTAAATGCTGACATAATGTGAAGTTCCTGATCTGTGTTGATGTTGCAGGACCTGATATCTGGCGCGTCTCAGGGCCTGTAGAAATCTGCAATATAAGTGTAGCTGTGTTACATGTCAGACATAAAAGCATACATAGCAGTCTAACTTCTTTACACTGCTTAGCCCCAATTATGTCAGCTAGTCAACACGTATTTATTTGCTTAACAGAGGAAGATGTAGCTCTATTTCTCTTCATTTCTGTCTCGATGAAATTATAATTGCCGCATGAATTATTACTTTGTACTCATTCTACCTTATACATCTTCATGTAACTTAACTTCCTATATGATATACATTGTATACAAGCAGAAACTGATGCCATACTTTAAGGAGTTTATGAAATCCATACTCAAAAGGACAATGGGTACTAATAATTTGGCAAGTGAAAAGAAAAACATAAGAGAAAAGAAGTTTATCATACCTGGCACTCAGCTCGTTGAGCTAGGTTATTAAGGGCCTTTCCTATCTCACGCAAAACTAGAAGAGTCAAACGAGCATCTGGATGAACAGCCTCAATCTCATCTTGAATGTGTGATAATACCTGTGAGATCTGATCTTTTGAAGGTAAACTCCCACGGCTCGACATAGGGAATATGGAGTTCACAAGGTCTGACAAGCGGCCAAAGCATAGGGATAAGAATGCAGTCTGGAATATTGCAATGCATGCAACCATTTGTTCTTTCCTTTCTAAATTAATAGCAGGTAACACTCCCTTCACATCCGTGTTGAAAGAAATCCTTTCAAGAAGATTTTCTATCATAGCAACGAGCTTTGGATATCCCATTGTGAATATTTCTTTTACAAAGCTCGAAGCTGTGTACGCAGACTTCATTTGGCTAGTAAACGCCTTCACAAGTGCATCCCAGACTCTGTCGGTTAACATAGAATCACCTTCCTGTGCATAGAAACACTTCATGTCAGCAATAAAACAAGAAAATCAGGCAGGAATCTAATTTAATCAACATCCCTGACATCACATAAACAAATTTCCAAGTTTCTTTTTGATGCAAAAACATGTAAGGATCATCTTCTAAACCTAATCAACAATCAAGAATCTTTACTTCGACATCCAAGAGCTCTCTCTCTTCCTCTCAATGATTCTAATGCAGCTTGCCCCTCAGGACATTGATAGAATCTTAGAGACGGAACTTAAAAGGTGACAGTATAAACTCATCCAAGAACACTCTCTTTGTCTCAATTATCTAATGCAGCTTGACCCTCGAGACATCAACACTATAAACTAAGGAATCAACAATGGGAGCCTAAATAATCAGTAAAATTCCGAACCTTGATGACTTCGTCAAGAAGAAGGACATGAGTAAATGGATCCCTCTTCTTGGACAGTACACGCTGCAAGTGCCACACAGCAACTACAAGTGAATACAACTGTTCCATACAACTAGCCATCCTCTGCCACAACGCCTCCCTTACTTTAGCACCGCCACCAATGTGTGGTGCTCCGCTAGACCTAATCCCACCAGGCCCGTAACCACCACCTGAGCCAGAAGATATAGCCTTCATGTCCATAGCAACGCTTACACTCTTCACAGCCATTCCCTTATACTTATTCACCAATTGATCCACCGTAGGCTTGAGCTCTCCAAGGTTATAGAAAACTTGCAGACCAGTCCCAACCTCAGCTTGATTCAACCCTTCCATGCCTCTCTCCAACACCTTCATGGCTTCAGACCTCAATTTCTCCCCAATCTCAGTAACAAACTTGATTTCCTCATCAATAACATCAATGCCGAAGAGATCGTACTCTTTACACATGGTTAAGATCTCGAAATGAAGCTGTGCAGCTTTGGTGAGATCGATCTTATCTGGATCGGGAGAATCCGTTAGATCTCGAAGCTTCTTGGAGAGACGAAGCGTACGAACGGAGTGAGAGAGTAACTCAGCGGCTGAGTGAAGATTAGATAGCTGAACGGATTTGGATCGGATCGACCGGACCGGTTCAGATAGATCGGATCTAACACGGCGAATTGAAGATTGGAGTGAAGAGACTGAGGATCGGAGAGAAGAGAGAGAGATATCGGCGTGGGAAAGAGAAGAGAGCTGAGCAAGCAATTCAGGGTGACGAGAGATGACGTCATTACGGAGCTGAGCATCGAGGAGGGCGATGGCTTGGTGGAGACGCTCGGCGGTGGAAGCGGGAGATCCAGAAGCGAGAGCTTTGGAGGAGAAAGTTGCGGAGGAGAAGGAAGAGGAGAGAAACGGGGAGAGGATTCGATCGGTGGCGAAAGAATCGAGCGGCGAAGAAGACGGTGGTTGTTGCGGCGGTGGTGCGCCGGAGGAGAGTGAAGAAGGAGGAGGGTTTTTGAAGGTGGAGAGACGTTGAAGAGATGGAGAAGATGAAGGAGACGAAGGAGGTAGTGCCATTTTTTTCAATCTCTTCTACAGGTTTTGAATTTTGCAAAATGGGGGATTTTAGCAGCAGATCAAAGCGACGACGATACTCATTTTTTCAAAGTTAATTCTCTGAAACACAAAAACTCTGAAAGAAGAACCGGTCTGTCTGATGAATTTTGTTGGTTATTGACGAACCATTATCATGGGATGATGTAGGTGGGCCTAGGCCCGAACCAAGACCCGTCAATAACTTTTGATATTGTTTATTGCTAAGATCAATCTCGAACTGGAATAACTAAACCCTTTGAACTTGGACCATGTTCAACGGTGGTTTTTAAGCGATTGTTAAGAAATGCTTAAGATTAAAAATAAATCAAAATACATTATAAATGTTAAAATCGATTCTAAGTTAAACATTTTTAGAATCGTTTAGGGTCTCATATGTGTTGGTCGGTTGGTCAAATTAACAAAAGAAAAAAAAAATTTCTACCAAAGCTTTTTTCTTTTTTACTTTCTCATTTCTATCCTCCTCCGTTGAATTAAGAGAAGAAATGAGTCGGAAATAGGTTTCTAATTTGGCGTTATCACCATCCAAGCAACGCTGATGACAAATTCGGCGATATATGATTCCTCAACCGAAAACACCAAATCGGGAAGTTAAAAAAATCGATGAATTTGGTTCAAGGACGCTCTAATCTTATCTTCATGGTACGCATATCTCTGATTTGAAGTGTAGATCTTTCATATCTTCTGAATTGAGAGTAGATATATTAGAAAAATTATGGTCAGGATTTGTATTTTTTGTGAGAATTCATTTTAATTTTTTTGGAGAGATGGTGAAATTGAAATTGAACCAGTTTGGTTCTTTTGTGAAACTTGCAGGCTTTAGGAGAAAAAGCTAAAGCAAGATATGAAAAGATCAGATTCAAAATCGTTGATTTGGTATATATCCATTAACACTTTTTTGAATCTTTTAGTAAAATCTTGTTTTATCCGATCTGATTATGATTTTATTATCAGGATGATTACGCTGCTGATGATGATGAGTATGAGGCGAAGTTGTTTACAAGGGAATGACAGAGGAGAATAGCTTACAAACTTGAAGTATGGAGTGTTTGGATTAGGAAACAGACAATATGAACATTTAAATAAGGTTTTATAAACTTTTTTGGTTTTTAAAAAAGTTTAAGAACCCAAAATTAGAATCTACCATTGGAGCATACCATTTTACAATTTTTTACAAAAGTTTTTTAACTTCATTATTTCTAAATATTATACCTATAAGCATAGTTAAGCATTTTTTTTAGCATCCACCATTGAACATACTCTAATTCAAACAAAGTCTCAACTATTCAACCACGATAACATTTTGGTATTTCCGGAAACAAAGCGTATATATAATTATATAATTAATTAAAAATAATAAATTCCAATATTATTTTTTGTCCCAAATTTGAAAAATATTATGATTTAGATGACATTTTGAAAATTCACCAAATTCTAAAGTTCATATTTTCTTCTCATCACAAACATATCTTTGGTGCGTGCAACGAGAATAAGAAGTTATAGGAAGATGTTTGTTTCTTTGAGAACAAAGGTACAAGACATTAAAACTCGTTCTGATGATATTGTTGGCATGTTCTGCTTCATACAATAAAATAGCAAACGTGAGTTGGGGATTTAAATCAACTGAATGAAAAAGTTGGGAATTTAAAAGACATTTTTCCCAAAAAAAAAGAAAGATTATGTCTTAATATATGTATAAAATCAAAACATAAAATTTGTTAAAGCAACATATAACAAGGATATCACTATAGGCACAACTCTGTTTTCACTAACAAAAACATGGTCTCAAGTGTGGATCTCGCTTAGGCTGTGTCCAGCTATATATATCCCAATCGATTCCTGGCATAGGATTCCCCATTCTTATTATATTTTGTTCGGTGTTCGTTGTTTTGTTGGACCGCAAAAACGATGGACCAGTTGTTTTGACATTATACGATTCATACTTTAAATCATAAGACTATAAGTAAAATGTTAACATGTCATCCCCACGATCGACTAAAGTTTAATATAGTGATATATTAAGAATTTGGATGGAAAACAATGTTTGCTTATTCAAAACTAAAGAGACTCGAGTCCAAAACAAGGGATACGTAAATAACAAAGTTATGTAAAACTAAAAATAGTCATATCAGGGATGAAAAGTCCTGAAATCCACATCGATCCTGCGTGCATTTGACTGGCAAGTAGATACAGCTCGGAGGAAGTGATATTGTCCAGCTCTCTTCCACTCATTCTCCTATGAGAATTCAAGGAAAAGACATGGTCAACCAAAAAGTGGAGAAAAAAAACACATGAGCAACCAAAAGTGACAAGTTTATTACTCCTTCAACAGCCATAATCTCTCGAACTCGCTCTGCATGGATTCAGCTCTTCGTTTCTCGTATTCTATCTCCCATCGCGACTGCAGTACAAAAGCATTTGTAAAGATACATTGAGATGCAAGATAAGATACATGATCCCGCAAGTGAAAATATATATATGTACCCGTCGACGCCGTCGTGCTTCTTCATCATCTTGTTTCTCTCCAGAGCTGTTATATATCCCACCATATACACAGAAGGCCAGAACAAGTCACAATTAGTTCAATGATCCAAAAAAGCAAGTCAGCATAATGTGCAATAAAAAAAAATTGGTTCCATATCTCATTCTTAACCCAAGTACTAATTCAACAACAGAAACCCAAGATCGAACCCTTTACACATAGATACAAATTGTTCTAATCAAATCTTTTTACTTGTTTCTTTTGCTAGGAGATTACCTTTTCATCGTAGCTTCATCCTTATCCCCTGCTTCCCTCTTCTGCATAAATGTAAGAAAGAGCTTCAAATTTGGAGAACAATGCAAGATCAAACATGAATCTATCAGGGGACAAAAAACAAAGAAGAAGACCAAACTAATGGACTGTATAAAATAGTTTACCTGTTTGAGCAGCGTTTCTTCCTCTTCCAGCTTTATCTTCTCATGTCATAAAATAACAAGATGTTTGAGAATGACAATATAATTTATCACTAAGTAATAGGAGAAAGTAGTAATCTAATTCTGTTTTCCCATATGAAAAAATTTGTGTTATTAACCTGTAGTTGGTTGTTCACAATGGGCAAGGCTTCCGTTAGTTGGGATTGCAGTGATTGCAGCTCAGCGAAAGTCAAACCGTCCAAAACCGTCCAAATCCTTACCAATCATTCTCCTAAGAATGCATAAAAAGGAAAGCTAATATGAACATGGATCAGCGGAAACAAGAAACGGGACAAGGTCTGTATGTATACCTGGTCAGAAGCCGTAATCTCTTGAGTTCGCTCTCCAAAGACTAGGTGTAAGAAGAACAATGATGTGAGCAAAAAAATAAAAAACGGAAATATAGAAGAAGAATAAGGTTCATGACTTTGAAATGTGTACGAACCAGTGATTCATCTTCTTGTTTTTGATGGGGACACTGTTCATATCTAGAAAGAGATCACAATGCACGAAAGAAGTAATTCACCACAAGAAAACCCTAGAAAACAGAACCGTTGTTCTTCAAAATGTATGTTATTGTGAGAACTACCTGTTACTGCTGGATGATCCGCAGAAATCGAAGAGCACTCTGATCACCTGTTGCTTCGTCACATCTCTTCGCCTCCTCTGCGGCTTCATCTTCTCTTCCACACCCTAATGGAAGAATGAGTGTTATGCTTCTTTTAAGTTTGTGTGTGAGAGCAAAAAAGAGCCATTTGATCATTTAGATCCGACTTGTAAATTTATAAAACAAGAATCTAAACAAGGAATCAGTTGCAAGAGTCTAGAAAGAGAGAGTGGGTGCATTAGTCTGATCGATCGGTCTAAGGCGGAAATGGAATCTGTTTCTCAAGGATTGGGAGGTTGATATTGATAAATCTATACCTCTTTTTCCCGTCCTGGTCCCATCATTTGTTCCCACAGACCAATCATAGCACGTCGTATCTGAGTTTCAAGTAAGCACAGTTCGACGTGGGAATTCATATTCTCGATCTCTCTACCATTCATGCTTCTGTGAGGATGAACAAAGAAAATGAAACCCCAAAGTGAAAAAGTATAGAGAGCAATAAGATGGGAAATATGGCAATGAAGTTAATTATTATTACTCGTTCAAAAGCCACAATCTCTCATAAACCCCTCTGGGCCATCTCCTCGTACCCCTTGAAACCCCTCTCCTTGGACCATCATTCTCATCCTCTGTTTCCTTCTTCTGCAAGAAACCATAGGGTTTGCGATTTATGTCAAGTATCTAAATGCAGGGGAAAGCTAAGAAAAGACTAGAGAAAAAAAAAAAAAACCTTTTTACCTGTTTGAGCAGCCTTTCATCTTCAATTAGCTTTGCCTTATTCTGGAATACATAGTCAAACAAGATGTTTTTGAGCATTTTACAATAACAGGACAAGGAAGTTAAAATCATGCTTCCCTAAATGAACAAGTTTCCTCACCTTTTTGTCCATCACAATGACCCTGACATCCTTGAGATGACTTCTAAGTTCTCGCAGCTCAGTGAAACTCACATCGTCGTCTCTACCAGTCATTCTCCTGAGAGAGTATATATGAATGAAGAAAAGTCAATCTTCATTTGAAACCTGAATGAATCTGAAATGTAGTAAACGAGGCATACATACCTGAGCAGGTTTCGTAATCTCACGACTTCTTTCCGCAGCTGCAAGCAACCAAGAACATAGATATACAACTAATCCATTTTGATGATAAATTGTGTTGCAAAAATAGAACACAAGGAAGTGATATATATGTATACCTCTGCTTCTTCATTATCTTGATTCTCTTCAGAGCCACATCCGTATCTACAAGGAAGCAAAAGGTTAAGGCGTTAGGATATAGTACTATTGCTTGGCTATAATGATCAAAGCGTTCTCTGTTTCGAATCCTAATTATGTTGCAGAGTTGAGTTTACGGCTAAATCAATCGTGAGTGATATATATAATCTGAACAAGTTATCCTAATCATGTTGCAGCACTTTCTTCCGAGATTCCAACAAAGCCCAGTAATATAATATAATATAATATAGCCCTTAATCCAGAAACCTAAGAATCGAGTTTTTGTTGATTTTGCCATATCCGGATCAATGTTACTTAATAAGACCTAATTCCAACGAAACAAAACCCTAGAAAATAGATTTCTTGTTCGGTAAAATATTACCTGCTGCTGCTGGAGTAATCGCAGCGAGAGACGTTAAGAGCACATTTACTCGTGTGTGTTTGCCCTATCTACTACTATATATTGGGTAACTGAGAAGAGTGTGTGATAGTGTGATGTCCGGCCGTGTTCATGAAGGGTTTTGGTTTTACTGTAGAAGCGGCGGTTATTGTTTCCGTGAAAATGGTTTAAATTTTAAAATTCTTCTTTTTATTTTATTTTAATGGTTTTGGTTATATTCTTGTTTCAATCACTTTATTATAACTAAATAACGTCTCTATCACTTTCTATAGAGTCGATATGTTCTTTTAGGGCTGGGCATTCGGGTAAACCTTTCGGGTTCGGGTGTTATCCATTTGGGTTCGGGTAAACGAGTTTAGAAAAATAGAACCTATTGGGTATTTTTAGATATATGGGTTCGATTCGGTTTGGGTACTATTAGGTTCGGGTCGGTTTGGGTTACAAATTTTAGAACCCGATTAGTACCCGAACTACCGGGTACCCGAAAAAGTATAATTAAATTTAAATGAATTTAGTTAAATTTTGACTGATGTGACAAAATATTTTAGATATTTGATTATTTTTGATATTTAGGTATAAAACTAAATGAAATATTCAAAATCATAATCATAATTTTGGGGTAATTGCATTATATTATTGATAAATATTATAAATATGTTTATATGTTCGGGTTTAGTGGATACCCAAACGGGTAGAGGATATTATCCGACCCTAATCCGAACTCACGGATATTAGAAAATAGAACCCAATAGAATTTTATAGGTAAACTCGTACCCAACCTGAACCCGGTTTTTCAGGTCGGGTTCCAGATTGAATATTCGGATACGGTTTTATGCCCAGACCTAGGTTCTTTCTCTAGGTAACAAGTAAACTAGGAAACTTCCTCTCTAAAATCTCCTTTTAATTGTGAAATCACACAAGCAAGAGTTGAAGTTTAATTTAAGCTTTCACGTGTTTTCCTTTTAGATATATTTTCTTCGTATATTTCCATCCCTTACTATCGAGATCTCGGATTATACGATCATGCCCGGCCCTTCACCCATTCGAATGAAACATTCGTATTGGGCCTCAAAATTTCGAAGCCCATTTTGCAAGAATTTTTTATAAAAGAAAAAACTAATAAGGCTTCAAACCTCCCAAAACTAATAAAAATGCTTCATAATTTTTAAAAATGTCCAATAATAGGCTCCAAAAAAGTCCAAGAATTAGTTAAAAACCCATATAATTTGAAAATATTCCATAACTAATAAAATAGGTTTTAAAATTAGAAAAAATCCTCAAAATTAGCAAAAAAAAGTCCATAATTAGCAAAAAAAATCTCAAAATCAAAAGAGTTAATAAATAAAAATTTGTAAAAGCCCCAGTATAGTTAGCAAAACAAATTTCAGCTTTTATTATTTTTTTTTAAAAAAAAACCTTAATTTTTTTTCTTTTTCGTATTGGGCCTCGGCACTTTACCATAATCATCATACAAAGAGCTTTCTTTAGGAGCAATCTTGTAAGTTGTAATCAATGTATACTTCAATCCTAGCTTCTTCGCCGGTTCTCTATAGTATGATGTCTCTGCTGCCCAATCGGTCACTAATGGGATTATATGATATGAACGAAAACGGTTTTCGGTTTCATGTGACTTCAAACAATATAGAAAAATCATGTCACAGTTTGGCCCGTGGAGACTATATATTATTTTGGTGATGTGTTTGACATGACATATAAACTTGTCATAAACTTTTTTAAGACTAATATTACTCTCATGTACTTGATCGTTGATAAGGTTTTCTTTCATCACCGTTTCGTTTGATATTCGAATTTAATTTGTTCGTAAACTTTCAACTTTGAGATCATATAAAAATTCACAGTGGAAAAAAATGAACATATACATTTGATATTATAGATAAATTACTAGAAATTTATATGTTTTTATTTTCTAGGCTTTTTTTAACCTATAAAAAACTTTTGTTCATTTACCTATGCACAAAACTAATAAATTCTTAAACCGAAGTTTTGAACAGACTCGACCCCAAGACTCCAATTGCGCTGGCTTTTGAATACGTACATAATAACATATTGACTCCAATTATATTCTATAGTCGCATATAATTGTAAAAGCATTGTACGAACGGTTTAGTTTATCCCACAATTATTGGGATCCTAAGATTAATTTTGCCTTATAAACAAAAAATAAAATAAAAAAACATGAATCAAATTCAAATATTTTGTGCTTTCGACAACGAGGACATACATTGCCATTATTAATAACCATAAATACAAAAAAAAAAAAATCTTGTCTACTTGATGATACTAAAAAAAAACTTTGGGGAATAAAAAAGGTAAGGTATAAGAAGAAAAGGCATCAAATGCTTTATTATTGGGATTCGCACTGTTTACTAAATTCCACGATCTGCCAACCATCTCTTATTTTTATTTACTTCTCATTTTTTT
>NC_025689.1:29252534-29253556 GCF_000633955.1 Camelina sativa
TTTTTTTTTCCATTCTAATTTTGTAATAAATTCCAAACAATGTTTAAAATATGAATATGTTCTTTAGTCTTATCTCCCCTTCAATTAGGAAGAGAATCTCTATTTGTATTCCCATTTTTTGCTTTTCAGTCCCAAAAAAAAAAAAAAAAATCCTCTTTTTTCCCTCATTTTACATACAATTTATTCATTTTGAGTTGGAAAATAGTAAAAAATCTTATAGATTTTAATTTGGGTTTATCTTTTATAAGTAGTTTATAGTATAGTATTTTTCTCCATGAAATTTGGTGAAAAGTCATAAAGTATATATATTGTTCCATTATTTGTCTAAAAAAACATCCTCCATTGGCATTAGAAGCTGAGAAGGCTGCTGTCAAATACAGAGAGGAGAAGAGAAAAACAAAAAAACCCAAAAGCAATTCCACAAACTTCAAAAAAAAAAAAAAGTTGTGATTTGGTAAACAAAAATCAAAATTTTGCTTTCTTCGTTAGAAATTAACAAACAAAAAAAAGACTTGGGATTGAGAAGGTTAAGAAGTTTCAAGCTTTCTTTTTTGCTCTCTTCCATGGCGTAAGATGATTCACTTGCTCAAAGTTTGTATCTTTTTTAACATCTGATCAAAGGAGGGTTTGGGGTTTTGCTTTTGGATTTTGAAGGGTTTGATTTCTGATTGTTAAAGTTTTAATCTTTTTTTGTTTTAGTTGTGAAATTTGGGTTTAGATGGTGTGAAGGGTTTTATAGGGTTTGTGTATTTTGATTATGTGGATGGCTACTCGATCTAATTCTGGGTTGGAGTCTTTGAATTCTATGATGAGCCGTTACGCTTTTAATTTCCAAACTAACAACTCTTCTGAGATGATTCCTATGGGTCCTTACTTGGGGATGAGTATGATCAATGCTGCTACTTCTCCTGGAAGTTCTTCGAATCCTCTTGATTTAGTTTCTGGTCCCAAGCATGATACTTCCATGGTTAGCGAATGGTCAACTGAAGAACAATACAAATTGGAGGATGGCCTTGAGAAGT
>NC_025689.1:29253967-29268940 GCF_000633955.1 Camelina sativa
TTTTTTTTTTTTTTTTTTTTTGGCTTTTTATGTCCTGTGAGGGAAGCTGAGATATTATTTTGTTGTTGAATTTTTGTTATGACCTGAAGGGTTGATTCTGTTTATTGCAGGTACAAGGATAAGCCAAATATCATGAAGTATATTAAGATTGCTAGTACTTTGCCTGACAAAAGCGTTCGAGATGTGGCTTTGCGTTGTAGATGGATGACAGTAAGCATCTCTCTGTTCACATATCTGCCATTTTTAATTTTTTTGTAGCTCTGTTGTGACCATTTTGCTGCAGTCATGTAGTTCTAAGCTTATACCATGCTATATGTGTGTATCAAAGAAAAATGACACCCAGGGAACAGTTTCTATATGTTCCATTTCGTACATATAATAGAGCATACATAGATTCTTCCTAAACTTAAACTACACTAGACAGAATGAAATGGTTTTCCGTAGGATGGAAGTTTTCGTTGTCGTTTCAGTTGTATTACTTGAGTTCTTGGGATGAGAATATGGGAGATAACAGTCTTTGAAGTTGGAGTTTTGATATACTGAATGTTTTTTTTTGCACAGAGAAAGAGAAGAAAATCAGAAGAATTAAATTGTGGAAGAAGAACAAGTTCTAGCAAGGTATGTTGTTGATTCTTGCCATTTGCTCAATTTTGATGAGTGAGACTTTTGAACAACAATTGAAAGCGACTTTGATTATCTTTTGATAAATTGAGGTTTTTAGTCCTAAGGTGCTTTCTAAAAAGATTTATATATCTTCAGGACAAGCAGGTGGAATCGTCTTCTAAGTCGAGCATACCCTCTGTTTTGCCCCATAACATGGCTTCGTACCCTTTCTCAATGCCCTCTACAACAATTACATGTGAAGGTTAACTTCTATCTTTTATCTGAGAGATTTCCATCCGAATTTGCCTATTCCAGGTCTTTTTTTATGACATACATCTAGTAAAGGAGTATAATGCCTGCTGTATGTTTATATCGTGACACTCTATTGAAGTCCTCTCTCTGATCCTCTTACCTTGTAAAGATGATTCCTTTAAGCTCTCTTGCATATGGATTTTGGTTGAAGTGGCAGTAAACTTTAGTCTTGCCTATTTTTCCTTACTGATTCTTTCATTTTTCTGTCTCAGATTTAAGTGGTTATGCAATAAATCTCTTAGACCAGAATGTACGAGCTTTTAGTCAAATTAGAGCTAATCTCTCCTCGTATCAGGTAAGTTCTAGATTACCTTGTTTAAAGGAGTGGAAATGTGTTGTCGCTAAAACCGCTCTGTCCTGATAATTGCAAACAGGTAGAGGATAACCTAGGTCTCTTTCGTCAGGCAAGGAACAACCTTATGACCATCCAAAATGAGTAAGTTGATACTTTTTAACATTTTCTGTAAGTTGGGTGGACCATGGTGTACTGATATCTTGATTTGGCAGCATGGATAAAATGCCTTGCTCGATGCCAGCATTGCCGGTCAAAATCAGTGATGATCTCTCGGTGAGTAATTCAACTTTGATAAGTTAATAGGCTGCTCACTTTTGCATTAACAGTCAAATTGTGTTAATTGTCAAAATGTGCACATCACCCTTTTGCTTGTTTACTTTTGACCTTACTGTAGTTCGACTTCTAACCCCAGCCAGATCTCTGGTCTAAGGGCTCAAAGTATAGAATTATTGTGCTCCTAATTAGCTGAGTGTCTTAAGACCAGTTGTTTTCAATGTTTTTGTTTGAAGAGATTAGTCTATTAAGAGTACATATAGAGCCTAAGAATAATAGCTTCCTAATAGTTGACTAGCTTCCTATTAAGAGTACATAGGTTTAGTCATTTACATGTCATTTTTTTCAATGGGGTTTTGGTTAGGTTCGTGTACCCGTGTTGTTAGTTCTACCTGACCTTAACTTTGGTTTCCTTGATTTGTACCAGGTGTTGTTATTCAACTCAATGCAAAGTGGTGGCTTCCATTCGAAGCAGGAGCCTTTGGGGTGACATAAGGAAATCATCTGGTTTCCCTTAATTATCTGTAAATTATCTTGAAGAAGCTGGAGGAGACACAAAAAAAGCTCATCACATGTTGCGAAGTTTGTAGAAATGTGATTCTTTCGTAACACCAACGATCTTTATTAATGCTGCGTCGGATGTTGAAACATATAAAGAGTGGACGAGTTCAATTAGGTTCCGAACTAAAAACTCTCTTAACTAGGTTTCTATTAGATCAACTTTAGTTTAATTAATGTCTTGGAGGATTTCTAAACGATGTGTATAAAAAGTATTCTATTGAAAAGATAGAGAAGAGCGTGTTGAGGTTTGCATCTGTTATCTTTTGATCTTTTGGTGTGTTATTTTGGTGCCCATTTCTTTTTAACATGTTAACATTAGAAAGAATTAAAACAGTCTCAAACTTTTAATTTTCTATGTACCAAACACAAATGTTAAGAAACAAGAACAAGAAATAGGCAAAGAATCCATGATGACTTGAATTAATAGTAAAATAATGGAACCAAAGGAATAAGCAGAGTTGATGATTAAGAGACATGGGAACTCTACATCATCCAATTTAATTGGTTTTGGGAAGATGAAACATGATCTCCTCTTGATGGACCATCAAAGTTCAAGCTTCGTATGGTTCGGTTGTTGGTGCTGCTATTTTGCGGGTATGTGATCAAAGATGAGTCTATGATTGGAGGAGTTTGATAATAGGAAGGATGAGAGAGGTTGTCGCTGGAATCGAGTAACAAGAATGGAGAAGTGGAGGCAGTAGATGCCATGGCTGTTGCTCCCACCGGAAGTGGATGGTTATGTGTTCCTTCGTAGGTTGTTATCAGTATTGACATGTCTTCTAAACACCTTTGCACCTTCATGTACAACAAGTCATAATTAATTATATACATATTTTTCATCATTTCATTTAAATGTAGTTATGGCATGCTATCAATTATACATTGGACATAAAGTAATATATAAAGTACTACATTATCAATAATAACTTGATCTAAAATGGTCCCCAAACAAAAGAATATAGAATGTATCTTTGAGGGTATGTGCAATTGCAATTTTCACACATGGTACCTGTTTTCTAACGGGACATCCTGGAGCCACGGTGCATCGGTAATAAGCTCGTGGACATGGATTCCCTTTTGCGGTTTTCTGACCGTACTTTCTCCATTGGCATCCATCATTCATCTACACACTCATCTTTCTTATTAAAAGATCATGTTACCAATTGAGTCCAAGATATGGGATAAAGAAACTCACCGTTGCCGTCTCACATCTCGCCCTCACAGACACCCTGGCTTTTCTATTCCCCTGAGATGATGATATGATACGTGGCGCGTTCATGATAGCTAAGCTGCTATTATTGTATCTTTGCTGATGATGATGAGACTGAACAGCTTCTTTGCTCTCTCCTGCATGTTTCTGCTTTTTCTGTATAGATAGCGAAAGCCCTAATTCTCTTTCCACGGATGGAGATATCTCAGGTCCTCTTTTCCGAGCCTTACTTGTTATATCCACACACCATTTGCCTTTTGCTCCAAGGAACGTTTCAAGACCCTAGGTTAAAGAAACCATACAAGTATTCATGTTTAATTATCAATTTATTACCACTATGTAACTTGTATGAGACGTAATTTCTCTCACCATCTTCTTGGTTTGATCGTTAACCGGGAATTTCATCTCCAGATGACGATAATCTTCAAGAGTCTGCTCCACAAGCTTCCTCAGCCTAGTATTCTCTTCTTTCACACTTTCCATCTGGATCTGTAGCTGCAAGATCTGATCTCCATCCATATGATGTTAAACATATTTGCACACAAAAAAATTTCTGATGGATATATAAGATACATACGTATAGGTACGTTACGTACGTACGTACCTCTTCACGTTCGTTCTCTTCTTCCCGGGTTCTTGAACCTAAACAAGAATCTTCTTCTTCGTCTTCTTTCACCATTTGTTCATCTTCATCACCGCCACTAGCATCATGTTCATCGTCTTCTTTATTCTCACTGCAGCTATGTTTTGATCCTTCTTCATCTTTCTCCTTCTCCTCGGCCTCGAACTTGAGAGAAAGATCGATGCCCATCAGTGGAGATGCAAATTAATCTAAACTCTTAATTTGTCTGTTAGCTAGCTTTGGATTTTGAATTGCTAAAGTCAAATCCCATTTTCTCATCAGAATATATCGTTTACTGTTTGTATTATTCACTATAGTACGCATCTCTAAAGCTAGCTTTGACTTTCTTTAAATAATCAGTTTTTTTTATCTTTAAGAAGAAACTAATCCATGTTACTTCATAAAGGGATTGATTTTGGTCTTTGAAGCACTTAAACCGGAGTTACGATGGAATCATATGACTTTGGTTATCATCCTAGTAGTCATAAAAAAGTGTATACATATATATTCCTCCCTTCTCTTATATAGTTTGTTTAATAAGTGACCTATAAGAATATAAATTAGATCCAGTTTCTAACAATTCATAGCATTTTTTTAGTTTTGTAATTTTAGTATATTGGGCATTAGGGTCCACGAAATTTCCCGTCACATGGATGGTAACATGTGAAATACAGAAGACCATCGACCGATCGACGTGTGTGTTTTTAAGTATTGATGGTTTTGATAATTACTACATGAAATAATCTCTTAGAATTAGAATGTTATAAAGATGAAATACCAATAAAAAAAAATTCAGTTAGATGATCAAACGTACCATTAAACTTTTTTTCTTTTCGCAATACAACATTAGAGTTAGATAATTATATAATATGCATTCTTTATACTGAGTAACTTGAAATTTTCTGGTGAAGTTGTTTTGAATTTTTCAATAGATATCTTCTTAAAGTCAAATTGGTGTTATGATGAGATTGAAAGTTAGGAAGAGAAAAATATAAGCTTTTTTATAGTAATTGACGAATTAAACACCATGACGTTGTGTATCCGACAACGTTCAATTACATAAGCGAGCGCAGCCCTCCCTGCTCCATATCCACGCTAGGAAAACTAATAACGAATTTTTAGAACTTTTGATGAGCAACCATTTAGAATTATATACAGTCAGTGGCAGATCTACGTAGAAAGGGAGTTGAGCATATACTTCATATATGTTTTATAAATATAATAAATGGTTGGCAAATTTATGTGTGTGTTTTTAGCTTAGTTTGGTAATAGTTGCCCCCATGCTAAACCTAAGAGCTTATGTATGGCGAAATGCTCAGTATAGTGTAATCTAAGTCGTAATGTTCAGTATAGTGTTGTGGTTTAGTTTGGCGAAAAAGTTATATTGAACATTTCCACAAGATTTAACTATCCAATAGATATATATTTCACAGTTCGTCTTCAAGGAGACAAGAAGGATAGCTAATTTTATTTATCCTAGCTACTAGCTGACTTAAATATTCATTAATTTCTATTGTTTCGATTTGGATGAAGCTGAGCTTGATAGACTCTTTTAATCTTTTGTACGTGTCGGTCCATAATTTGATGGCGAGAACGTCGGAAACCATAGTATACAAAGAATAAGAAAGCCATGTCATTTGATTTAAGTTAGTGCGTTTAAGAAGAGGTCTCTCTATGTGACATGTTTATTTATTTTTTATTATCTATAACGTGAAATTCAAATTATAAAATTTTAAACTCGTACAAAAAAGAAAAAACCAGCAGAACGAGATACTTGCCTTGGGATCAGATCTTAAAATAGTCAACTAGAAGACTTATAACTTTAATTATTTTCATACTGTCAGTTTCAATTAATCATCACATTTTTTTTTTCTTACCAAACAAAGTTTTATAGGCTATTGGGTAAAGATTAGATGATAGCCATCTCTCGACCACCGAATCAAACTCGTGATTAATATACATTTTTGTTTATATCAAATCTATACTATTAAAACAGAAGTACTCTCTAGAGTAAAAATAGACCATGACTTGGTTTTGGTAGGTTTTTCGTTAAAAATGATTAGAGAATCACAAAATTTAATCTAATTAACCTATAGTTTTGATTTCATTAAATGACAAAAATACCCTCGGTCGATTACTTAAAAAATTGCCGGGTCGGGACGCGGATCCTTACATATCCGACTGCAGAAGGAAAAAAATCCGCGGATCTGTTTGTACTCCAGAATAATATTTTTCGGATCCAATATATTATTTCATTCAAGATTAGTTATTTAAGATCCCAAACAGAGTTATTCGTTATGTGCAAACACTCTGATTTCATTTTCCTTTAAGGTATTTAAATGAAAACCATAAATTTTAATTACCAAAAATTCGGATATTTCCTTAATTACCGAGATTGATCTTAACAGATAATCTTTTAAAAGGAATATTTAGTGATTCAGTTAAAATCTTTAAAAACGAATATTCAAGTTACCAAATCTGACTAAATTGCTTGATTTCCGATATTATAATATTTCCTTAACAAAATTTTAGTAATTAATTGTGAGTAGTATAGATAGAAAGAATTAAAAACGCAGAAATTATATATATGTAAAGTTGTAAACTAATTTACAGAAAAGGTGTATATCCCACATCGACTAAATATTATGGAATATGGTTCATAATCACTATAAATATGTGACTAAAATGTTTTGAGTACAAATGAGCAGGAAGCTTGATTTATCAGGTATCCAAATTTAACAGTTTAATTTGGTTCTATATTTGAAAATATTTAAACTTTTAAAAAGTAAACATATTATAATATATTTACGTTTTTAAAAAAAGTTTAAGATATTATAAATATTTAAATTTTTTATACAATGTTTAAATTATTATAAATATTTGAACTCCGTCGAAAGTTTAAAATATTATAATATATTTAAAGTCTATAAAATATTTAAGTAATATTAATATTTTAATTCTTAAAAATTTAAAATATAAAATTTTTTTGAGTTAAATCCGTTAAAACATGTATTTTTATCAAACTATAAATTAAGCCATGGAAGCAGGGTGTGTCTATCCTCTTACAAAACTACTATCCGATATTGCGGAGTGTCTATTCTCTTACAAAACTACGTACTATCTACTATTATGGTGTGTTTGTTTCCGTGAAAAACTATATTTTACAAACTACTTACTCTATTAGGATTTCCAATTTACTGTATAACCCCAAATATACAAATAAATGCTATATAAACAAAGAAAATAAATTAAAATAAAAAACTATATTACAAAAATACAAATTACAAAAAAAATAACTAACAAAATATATAATCCCGTGCTGTAGCACGGGTATCACCTAGTCTATTAAATAAGGCATAGCTATATAGACTGTAGTACTGTACACATCTGATAATCTTTTCTAGTTCTGTTCGGATTAAATATTGCTATCATACAACTCGATTTTCTTGAATTACATGCTTTGTACCTGCATTATTTCTTAGATGACTGTTTTATTGTATATCATAAATAGAATTAACATATAAGTATATAATGCTCGAAGTCAGTTAAATTATCCATGTGTCAAAAAAAACTAAGTATACTTTTTATTCTCTTTTCGTGCAACATGCATATTGTTTTAGGTTACTTATCTTGCCAAAAAAGAACCTTTTTGTTGATTATGTAGAAGAAAATGTCATATATATAGTATAGTAAAGAATTAAAATTCTGGCAGAGAAGGCGTGGGACGAATTATAAGAGAGCAAGCGGCGCCGCAGCCATATCTCCCGTTCAAATTTTATACTAATTAGTAATTACAAAGAAGAAAAAGGTCAAATGCATGTCTTTCTCTTCGTCCCTTTGTATAGTTTCTTCTCCTCATTTTATATGTCTCTGTATCCCTAAGTCAACCTTTAATCGGCATCCCATAGCTTTAGATTATTTACACCAATACCATTTTCTCCCTTTCTTCTTGCTGCATTCTAATAATGTTTCAACAAATTCACACACACTTCATTTATTCATCACCGTAATGAAAAGTAGAGATACTTCTCCAAATCGGAATCCGTTGTTCTATCTTGTTTTTTTAGAACGTGGTAGATATAGACCAATATCAACTTCTTATTATTGTTTAAGTCTACTGTACAATATTTTTTCTCTCATACTAATTGTTAAGTTTTGTGAACTTAACATCAAACTCAATAGATCTGATATGTTGCTATAGACTTTTTTCAAACTTTAGAATTTTTTTTTTGAAACGATATTTTTTATTCGGTCTTAAAGCCGATAAAAAATTTTACTTCAATAACTTGGGTTATAAATATAATGATATGATTTTGAATTGATATATGTATATTAGTATATATAGAGCCGGCCTTGGGCTAAGTTGGCAAAGCATAGACTTGCGACCGCTAATAGTATCATTTGATTACAACCACTTTTCTTGAAATACTCCTTTACTCTAGTGATTTATGGTGTTGTGCATCATCAGGACCTGAGTTTGAGACTCCATTGAAGGAAAACATTCAATTATATTCTTTCTCTAGCAAAATACTTATATAATAACAAAATTATGGAGGCTATTGTTTTTTTCTCTCGCTTGTAACTTCTTAAACTCAAGACCGGCTCTGCATCTGCTTATGTATTTTCTTAAGATTCTTTTAGAATCCTAATT
Organism: Camelina sativa; assembly: GCF_000633955.1. Lineage (NCBI taxonomy): Eukaryota > Viridiplantae > Streptophyta > Magnoliopsida > Brassicales > Brassicaceae > Camelina > Camelina sativa. The sequence continues at coordinate 29,262,495 of NC_025689.1, forward strand.
TTATTACTCTTAATTAGTTAATTTTAAAGAAAACAAAAACTAACATGAAGTGAAAAATGTCACTTTTAAATGATGATTTCCGAAAACTCTTTAAAAGAAGTCTTAAAATTTCTAACTTCATAGGATATCTAATATATTAAAGGAGAAGTCGAGAGAGCTCACAGCTAATCTCACAAAAATTGACCTTCTTTGCCCTTAATGAAAAATACCCTTAAAAATATTTCGAAGAAGCTTTTACTCTCTATTTAGGTTGCTGAAATGCACCACACTCATCCTCAGACTTAAGATTACTAATTTGCCATTAATGAGATTCAAAACTGGACCTTTTTACCCTTTTCTAAATTTTTTTTTTTTAAAAGAAAAAATCGAAAATTAAAAAAAAAACAAATTTTGTTTTACAAAATCGGAAATCTAATATATTTACACAATATCTCTTTTTAAAAAAATGGAAGATAAATATTAGAATATATTACGAATATTTGTTTAAAGAAATTTTCTATTTTTAAAAATTTTAAAATGGTAAAGATAATTATGACGATTTTTCTTCTAAGCTATATATATAGAGGCTCACCCAAAACAGTAGAAGTCGGATTCATTAAGCTAAACATATATTTTGAGAGTATAATGTTTTTTTTTGTATTATTTTGGTTCTAATGAATCAACTTTACTATTGTGTGATTTAGTTTTTTTTTCATGTTGATGTACTATCCATATGCTTTGGTGCTTTGCATGATTAATTTTTATGCTGCTATAATTTTTAATTATTATGTTGAATCATATCAAAAGTTTTACTCATTTTGTACTGTTTGGCTGTGTTTTAGGTGTACTTGCCATGGACCATGGATGTTTTTTTGTATATCGAAAACAAGATTGGACGAACAAGCTGATGAAGCAAGAAAAAAATCAAATCGGTAAAGTATTTTTATTAATTGTATTTATTTATTTTTTTATAGTGGTGATTGTTATTCAATTTTATTCTCTTGGTTAAACATGATCATATTTTTATTCCATGATTTTTTTATTCTACAAGAAAATGAGCAAAGACAACTTTTGAAAATTTTATATGATTCATTGGATACTAATTTTTCTGCTTTTTTTTGTTGTAGTGGTTGTTTGGAAAGCAAGATCAAGCAATCATAGACTTTGTCTATGGATTCTCCATCTTTAAAAAATATAGGTTGTATTATTTTCTATATTTTGTTTTGTAGTTTAGTAATTTGAAATAAAATTTTATATGTAACCTAATACATATCTTTTTTGTTTCAGTTGAATTCATGGATGATCATTGATCATAATTGTGGATCTACAAAACTGGATATAATAAAATTCAGGTATTAATTTTTGCTAATTTGAATCTTTATTTTTCTAAATAATATTGTTGCTAATGTTTTTTTGTAATAATTATAGTTGCAGAAAATTATGGTGGATTCTGTTCATAACAAATTTAGGGTAATTTTCTAAAAACTTGGATTTTTTTCTATTTACAAATAGATTTAAATTATAATTCTATTTATATGTAACCTATTACATATATTTTTTGTTTCAGTTGAATTCATGGATGATCATTGATCATAATTATGGATCTACAAAATTGAATATAATGAAATTTAGATATTAATTTTTGCTAACCGAATCCTTAATTTTTTAAAATAATATTGTTGCTAATATTTTTTTGTAATGATTATAGTTGCACAAAAATTATGGTAGATTCTATTCATAAAAAATTATGGTAATTTTTCTAAAAACTTTGATTTCTTTCTATTTACAAATAAGCTAAATATTTTTTTATGACTAATATTTAAATAAATATTTGTGACTAATATTTCTTCATAAATATTTGTGACTAATATTCCTTCTTCCTCTTAAATTGATAGAAAGAAGAAGGAAGGAATATTAATTGGATTCGGGACTTTATATCTCGGAGATTTTTCAAGAAGGAAAGAGATTAAGGAAGATTAGGAAGAGTTTTTTTAACAATTTACTATTATTGTTTATTTGAAATTGATTTAGACGGATAAATAATATATTATAAATAGTAAATTTTCATATTTTTAATAAAAAATCAGAAATCTAAATTTTATGTCTCATTTAAAATTTAAAAGTAATAGAAAATAAATACTAGAATATATTACAAATATTTCCTTGAGAATATCTCTGTTTTAAAAATTAGTAAATTTCTACAGACCTTTTGTTTCACTTTTAAAATTATTTTTCTTTTAAAAACGAAAATTAGAAGAAAAAAAAAACATAAATCAAATATTCATATCCAATTTAATTTTTTTTTAAAAAGTGGAAATAAATACTTAAATCTTTTGTAAATATTTGTTTCAAGAAATTTTATATTTTCTAAAATGTTAAATTTCTGTAGATAATTATGACGGTTTGATTTGGATAGAAGGAATTGAAAATCTTGGGAGGATATACTAAAAATATCCATTTAATTTGATGATATGATACAATCTTTTATGATATCGACAAAATCTCATAGGGTTGATGAAAATCTCCGGAAAACCTATGTTATTCCGGCTGGATACTCTATTACCAAAAGGAGGAACAAAGATTCTAAATAAGACAAAAGGTCCTGACAATTAAAATGTATATATATTGAAAATATAAATGAGTAATTTTAACAAATTATTTTTCTTTCACTTTTAAAAATAAACTGTTTAAAAAACGTATTATTATTTTTAAAACAAAAATTAGAAAATCTCAAAAATAAAATAATCGAATCCCATTTTAAATTATTAAAAATGGAAAATAAATACTATTTTTGAAGATTAAATTATAGCTTCTCTTTTAGTTAATTCTTTTCCATTTACATTTTTGTTGGAATCCTTTTTAGCCTTATAATTAATTTACTTTTTGGTTTGTTAAATTAGTTGAACTATTATATATTTGCCCACACAAATTTATAAAAGAATTGAATTAGTAATATATATTTGACCACAAAACAGTTTAGACAATAATTCTTTTTAAAAAAGTTTTTTCCCGCACAAGTCAAATTGTTATTTGGTTAATTGAATGTAATTTATTTTTCGCAAAACAAAATTATAAATAAGTGTTTAACTTTACTGTTGTAGGTCTAATGTTGACACATGCTCAGATAGAAAATATATGTTTAACTAAAATAGAATTGATGCTGCGATCGAATGGAACGTCTCTTACGGCGTTTGAGAAAATGCCTAAACCAGATAATAGTATGATAAACACATGTGTAAATAGGCTTATCGCAGATGAGAGAATATATAAACCTCATAAACAACAGGAATTGTACAATGAGTTGTTACCTATGCTAACTGAGGAGCAAAGACGTGTTTATGAAGAAATCATTCACTCTGTGAATCACGACAAATGTGGTATGTTTTATGTTCATGGATTTGGTGGTACTGGAAAACTTTCTTGTGGACTATTCTTGGTGCTGATATAAGGTCTAAAGGTAATATTGTTATGAATGTTGCTTCAAGTGGTATAGCTGCTTTGCTTTTGGAAGGTGGTAGAACGGCTCATTCAAGATTTGGTATTCCAATCAATCTTAATGAATATTCTGTGTGTACTATTGATGCCGAATCGGATCTTGCTGACTTAATTAGAGAAGCAAAACTCATAATATGGATATTGAAGTAATAATTTTAAGAAATACTAATATTAAATACATATCTAAAATTCCATCTTTATTTTTTTATTTACATGTGAGGAGAGACGATATCTTAGGTCTGATAGTATTGAAACGTCAGATAAAAATGCTCATGATAATATGATCTATACTCAGGAATTTCTAAACAGTATACAAGTTTCTGGATTGCCAAGCCATGTTTTAACGTTGAAAATAGGAGCACCTTCATGTTGCTAAGGAATATAGATCCTAAGGGAGGTTTGTGTAACGGTACAAGGTTAATTATTACTCAGATGTCCAATCATGTAATCGAAGCAAGAATCGTGACAGGAAAAAAGATTAGTGATAGAGTACTTATCCCTAGGATGTATGTTAGTCCACCTGATGCAAAGTTTCCCTTTCGTATGAGGCAACAACAATTTTTTGTTACTGTGGCGTTTGCAATTACTATAAACAAAACTCATGGTCAGACGCTAGAACATGTTGGATTGTTTCTACCAAAACCGGTTTTCACACATGGACATCTTTATGTTGTCTTCTCTCGGGTCACAACCATAAAAGAATTCAAGGTGTTACTTACAGATAAAGATGGAAATTGCCAGAATAAAACACTTAATGTTGATTTTCAAAGAGGTATTTGAGACTGTATAATAATGGTTTGTAGTTGGATAATTGTTTTGGATATTTAGACTTGAATTATATTTCTTCTCTTAAATATAGTGATTTTTAATATCTTTAACACTACCTCTATTTTATAGTCAGATATAGACTTTCACATTGGAGAAAACCATTTTCTAATTTAGACTTATTCTATATTATAAAATAATAGATGAATACACTGTAGATGGTCTAAGAACATATTATTTAAAATTTTCACATGATTATATTTTATTTGGTTTCAACAATGTTGTTTGAAAACATATAATTGTTAGCTGTATCATAAAGTGTATATATAATTTTACATCATATCTATTAACTACAAACTTTACCTTTAACCTGTAATTATATATACTAGGATTTCAGCCCATACGTTATCGTATGGGAAAATGAAAATTTAAAATGACTAACTTTATGGTAATTCTTTAACTGTATAGTATAAAAATCATAAATAATGACTAAGATTAATCAACCAAATAGTTAAATAAAATATTTGTTGTATATATAAAATGAAAAATCGATTCAGTGAAAATAAGAGAATAGGGTTAAACATATATAAATCTAAGTTTACTGAATCATACTCAGATAATCAATTTTGAAAGATATTCACATTAAAAAAAAATCATTATTCTATCAAAATTTATAAAAAATAATAAGAGAATCAGGGAGAAAGAGCTATAGCTGCAACAAACTAAATTGACTAAAAATATAAATTTATTAAAAATTAGAAATCACAATTAATTACCTAAATTAATACTTGGAAGAGATGATCAATACAGGTAGATGGAAAACGACACCAAATAAAAGTTAGATGAATAAATCATAAATAAAACAATTCAAAATTTTTTAACAAAGATGAGTGAATCAATGTTGATTAATAAATTGAAAGAAAATAATACTTATAATTTTTAAATTTGGAGGTGTTAAACAATACTCAAAGAACAAAAACTCTTTTCAAGGTCCATAATATATATATGTCCATAATAAATGTGAACACTAAAAGTTGTGAATACAGCAAAGAAACACAATTGTTGGATCAAAATATTACAACATTTAATATTATTAATAAATCTAAACATCTAGATGAGATAATAAAAATAATCTTATCCCTTATATTTAAATTGACACCTAAAAGTGAGTTTGCTATAATATATAAACATATAAATCTATGAAAAATTAATAATCACAATCAATTACCTAGATTAATAATTGAAAGAGATGACTGATGCATGAATAAATGGAAAACGACACCAAACAAAAGTTAGATGAATGAATCAATAAATAAAACAATCCAAATTTTAACAAAGATGAGTGAATCATGTTGATTAATAAATTAAAAGAAAATATTACTCATAATTTTTAAAACTTGGAGGTGTGAAATAATACTCAAAGAACAAAAAATCTTTTCAAAGTCCATAAAAATCTGTATATATATAAAAACAAAAATGTGTGAAAACAAAGAGGTGTGAAACAAAAAGGTGTAAAACAAAAAGATGCAAAAACTAACAAGTGCAAAAATTGAAAGCTAGGGTACGACGAAGAAACACAATTATTGGATTAAAACATTGCAACTTTTTATAAACAAAAAGATGTAAAACAAAAAGGTGTGAAACCTAACGGGTGCCAACATGGAAAACTGGGGATGCGACGAAGAAACACAATTATTGGATCGAAACTTTGCAACTTTTGAGATTATTAACAAAGAGTGAGATAATTAATGATACTCAAAGAGCAAAAGCTTTTTTTGAAGTCCATAAAAATCTGTATATATATAAAAACAAAAATGTGTGAAAAAAAAGAGGTGTGAAACAAAAAGGTGTGAAAACTAACAGGTGCCTAAGCTAGGATACGACAAAGAAACACAATTGTTGGATCAAAACATTACAACTATACATAAACAAATAGGTGCAAAACAAAAAGGTGTGAAAACTAACAGGTGCCTAAGCTAGGATACGACAAAGAAACACAATTGTTGGATCAAAACATTACAACTATATATAAACAAATAGGTGCAAAACAAAAAGGTGTGAAAACTAACAGGTGCCTACATGGAAAGTTGGGGTGTGACAAAGAAACACAATTATTGGATCAAAACTTCGCAACTTTTGAGATCATTAACAAAGGGTGAGATCATTAATAATACTCAAAGAACAAAAACTCTTTTCAAATTCCATAA
>NC_025689.1:29270577-29280028 GCF_000633955.1 Camelina sativa
TAAAAACAAAGACGTGTGAAGACAAATAGGTGAGATACAAAAAGCTGTGAAACAAAAAGATGCGAAAACTAACAAGTACAAACATTGAAAGGTAAGGGAATGAGGAAGTAACACAATTGTTGGATCAAAACATTGCAACTTTATATAAACAAAGAGGTGTAAAACAAAAAAATGTGAAAACTAACGGGTGCCAACATGAAAAGTTGGGGGTGTGACGAAGAAACACAATTGTTGGATCAAAACTTTGCAAATTTTGAGATCATTAACAAAGGATGAAATCAATAATGATACTCAAACAACAAAATTGTTGAATCACAATTGTTGGATCACAACTTTACAAATTTGAGATCATTAACAAAGGGTGAGATCATTAATGATACTCAAAGAGCAAAAACTTTTTTCAAAGTCCATAAAAATCTGTATATATATAAAAACAAAAATGTGTGAAAACAAAGAGATGTGAAACAAAAAGGTGTGAAACAAAAATGTGCAAAAACTATCAAGTGCAAACATTGCAAGCTAGGGGTACGACGAAGAAACACAATTGTTGGATCAAAACATTACAACTATATATAAACAAATATGTGCAAAACAAAAAGGTGTGAAANTACGACGTAGAAAAACAATTGTTGGATTAAAACATTGCAACTTTATATAAACAAAAAGGTGTAAAACAAAAAGGTGTGAAACCTAACGGGTGCCAACATGGAAAACTGGGGATGCGACGAAGAAACACAATTGTTGGATCGAAACTTTGCAACTTTTGAGATCATTAACAAAAGGTGAGATAATTAATAATACTCCAAGAATAAAAACTCTTTTCAAATTCCATAAAGATATGTATATATAAAAACAAAGACGTGTGAAGACAAATAGGTGAGAAACAAAAAGTTGTGAAACAAAAAGATGCGAAAACTAACAAGTGCAAACATTCAAAGGTAAGGGAATAAGTAACACAATTGTTGGATCAAAACATTGCAACATTATATAAACAAAGAGGTGTAAAACAAAAAAGTGTGAAAACTAACGGGTGCCAACATGAAAAGTTGGGGGTGCAACGAAGAAACACAATTGTTAGATCAAAACTTTACAAATTTTGAGATCATTAACAAAGGGTGAGATCAATAATGATACTCAAAGAACAAAATTGTTGGATCACAATTGTTGGATCACAACTTTACAAATTTTGAGATCATTAACAAAGGGTGAGATCATTAATGATACTCAAAGAGCAAAAACTTTTTTCAAAGTCCATAAAAATCTGTATATATATAAAAACAAAAATGTGTGAAAACAAAGAGATGTGAAACAAAAAGGTGTGAAACAAAAATGTGCAAAAACTATCAAGTGCAAACATTGCAAGCTAGGGGTACGACGAAGAAACACAATTGTTGGATCAAAACATTACAACTATATATAAACAAATATGTGCAAAACAAAAAGGTGTGAAAACTAACATGTGCCTACATGAAAAGTTGGGGTGCGACAAAGAAACACAATTGTTGGATCAAAACGTTGCAACTTTTGAGATCATTAACAAAGGGTGAGATCATTAATAATACTCAAAGAACAAAAACTCTTTTCAAATTCCATAAAAAATTGTATATACATAAAAACAAAAAAGTGTGAAAACAAAGAAGTGTTAAACAAAAATGTATGAAAACTAACAATTGCAAACATTGAAAGCTAGGGGTACGAGAATAAACTTAATTTTTGGATCAAAACATTGCAACTTTATATAAACAAAGTTATAAACAAAGAGGTGTAAAAAAAAATTTGTGAAAACTAATAGTGCCAACATGGAAAGCTGGGGGTGCGACAAAGAAACATAATTTTTAGATCAAAACTTTGCAAATTTTCAGATCATTAACAAATGGTGAGATCATTAATAATGCTAAAAGAACAATTTTTTTTCTTTCAAAGTCCATAAAATTCTGTATATATATAAAAATAAAAAAGTGTGAAAACAAAGAGGTCTGAAACAAAAAGGTGTGAAACAAAAAGATGTGAATACTAACAAGTGCGAAAACTAACACCCCTAATTTCACCTTGGTATACAAATATTTGTATCAGGAAAAATTTCATAAAAATACACTAAATTATTTTCTCTATACTTGTACAAACCTTGAAAGGTTAGGCTATGACGTAGAAACACAATTGTTGGATTAAAACATTGCAACTTTATATTAACAAAAAGCTGTGAAACCTAACGGGTGCCAACATGGAAAACTGGGGATGCGATGAAGAAACACAATTGTTGGATCGAAACTTTGCAACTTTTGAGATCATTAACAAAAGGTGAGATAATTAATAATACTCCAAGAATAAAAACTCTTTTCAAATTCCATAAAGATATGTATATATAAAAACAAAGACGTGTGAAGACAAATAGGTGAGAAACAAAAAGTTGTGAAACAAAAAGATGCGAAAACTAACAAGTGCAAACATTGAAAGGTAAGGGAATGACGAAGTAACACAATTGTTGGATCAAAACATTGCAACTTTATATAAACAAAGAGGTGTAAAACAAAAAAGTGTGAAAACTAACGGGTGCCAACATGAAAAGTTGGGGGTGCGACGAAGAAACACAATTGTTGGATCAAAACTTTGCAAATTTTGAGATCATTAACAAAGGGTGAGATCAATAATGATACTCAAACAACAAAATTGTTGGATCACAATTGTTGGATCACAACTTTACAAATTTTGAGATCATTAACAAAGGGTGAGATCATTAATGATACTCAAAGAGCAAAAACTTTTTTCAAAGTCCATAAAAATCTGTATATATATAAAAACAAAAATGTGTGAAAACAAAGAGATGTGAAACAAAAAGGTGTGAAACAAAAATGTGCAAAAACTATCAAGTGCAAACATTGCAAGCTAGGGGTACGACGAAGAAACACAATTGTTGGATCAAAACATTACAACTATATATAAACAAATATGTGCAAAACAAAAAGGTGTGAAAACTAACATGTGCCTACATGGAAAGTTGGGGTGCGACAAAGAAACACAATTGTTGGATCAAAACTTTGCAACTTTTGAGATCATTAACAAAGGGTGAGATCATTAATAATACTCAAAGAACAAAAACTCTTTTCAAATTCCATAAAAATTTGTATATACATAAAAACAAAAAGGTGTGAAAACAAAGAAGTGTGAAACAAAAAGGTATGAAAACTAACAATTGCAAACATTGAAAGCTAGGGGTACGAGAAGAAACTCAATTTTTGGTCAAATATTGCAACTTTATATAAACAAAGTTATAAACAAAAAGGTGTAAAACAAAAATTTGTGAAAACTAACGGTGCCAACATGGAAAGCTGGGGGTGCGACAAAGAAACATAATTTTTGGATCAAAACTTTGCAAATTTTGAGATCATTAACAAAGGGTGAGATCATTAATAATACTCAAAGAACAATTTTTTTTCTTTCAAAGTCCATAAAATTCTGTATATATATAAAAATAAAAAAGTGTGAAAACAAAGAGATCTGAAACAAAAAGGTGTGAAACAAAAAGATGTGAATACTAACAAGTGCGAAAACTAACAAGTACAAACATTGAAAGGTTAGAGTATGACGTAGAAACACAATTGTTGGATTAAAACATTGCAACTTTATATTAACAAAAAGGTGTGAAACCTAACGGGTGCCAACATGGAAAACTGGGGATGAGATGAAAAAACACAATTGTTGGATCGAAACTTTGCAACTTTTGAGATCATTAACAAAACGTGAGATAATTAATAATACTCAAAGAACATAAACTCTTTTCAATGTCCATAAAGATATGTATATATAAAAACAAAGACGTGTGAAGACAAATAGGTGTGAAACAAAAAGATGCGAAAACTAACTAGTGCAAACATTGAAAGGTAAGGGTATGACGAAGTAACATAATTGTTGGATCAAAACATTGCAAGTTTATATAAAAAAAGATGTGTAAAACAAAAAAGTGTGAAAACTAACGGTGCCAACATGAAAAGTTGGGGGTGCAATGAAGAAACACAATTGTTGGATCAAAACTTTGCAAATTTTGAGATCATTAACAAAGGGTGAGATCAATAATGATATTCAAAGAACAAAATTGTTGGATCACAACTTTGCAAATTTTGAGATTATTAACAAAGGATGAGATCATTAATGATACTCAAAGAGCAAAAACTTTTTTTCAAAATCCATAAAAATCTGTATATATATAAAGACAAAAATGTGTGAAAACAAAGAGGTGTGAAACAAAAAGGTGTGAAACAAAAAGGTGAAAAAACTAACAAGTGCAAATATTTCAAGCTAGGGTTACGACGAAGAAAAAAAATTGTTGGATCAAAACATTACAACTATATATAAACAAATAGGTGCAAAACAAAAAGATGTGAAAACTAACTGGTGCCTACAAGGAAAGTTTGGGTGCGACAAAGAAACACAATTGTTGGATCAAAACTTTGCAACTTTTGAGATCATTAACAAAGGGTGAGATCATTAATAATACTCAAAGAACAAAAACTCTTTTCAAATTCCATAAAAATTTGTATATACATAAAAACAAAAAGGTGTGAAAACAAAGAAGTGTGAAACAAAAAGGTGTGAAAACTAACAAGTGCAAACATTGAAAGCTAGGGGTACGAGAAGAAACCCAATTTTTGGATCAAAACATTGCAACTTTATATAAACAAAGTAATAAACAAAGAGGTGTAAAACAAAAATTTGTGAAAACTAACGGTGCCAACATAGAAAGCTGGGGGTGCGACAAAGAAACATAATTTTTGGATCGAAACTTTGCATATTTTGAGATCATTAACAAATGGTGATATCATTAATAATACTCAAAGAACAAAGTTTTTTTCTTTCAAAGTCCATAAAATTCTGTATATATATAAAACAAAAAAGTGTGAAAACAAAGAGGTGTGAAACAAAAAGGTGAAAACCCTAATTTGAGAAAATCATGAGATTCGATAAAATTGCTGATCTTCTTCCCGGAAGAACTAATTGGCGTATAAACGCCAAGGTCTTACATTCTTGGAGTATCAGCAAGTTCTTTACAAAAAAAGTACTGCTTCTTGTGGATGTACAGGTTAGCGTTGTTAATTGAACATCATTCTTACTTAAATTTCAAATTTTAACAGTTCTTATATATATATATATACATATATATATATATATATATATATGAATTCTTACATAATTGTTATTAAACTCTAAAGGGTAACACAATTAAAGCTACATTTTTACCAAATACACTCGCTAAACTTCAAAAATATATCGACGATGGTGACTAATATGATATTAGAACTTTCAAAGTAATCAATCCAACTCTGAATGAGAGGAATACTCATCATCCTTATCAAATTAAATTCACGGACGATACTACTATGACGTTGGTCCAACAATTGAGTCCAAAGAATTACTTTTGATTCGAGGATTTGGANATTAATATTGATATGGTACAATATGTGAGTATAGTTAATTGTAAGTTTGTGTTTGGGAATCTAGAATCTTTATAAGATTTGTTGTAACTTTGTGTATTGGCCCCTCCCTTAGAAAAGTATGAATTAAACTTTTACAAAATGTAGATTTGCAACACTTTGGAAAACTAAATTCTATCTTTTCTCCAAATTAGATATTTGTGGGTGTATAGATGTGGAAGATAAAAGAAGACCTGAGAGTGCCATTAAACGTAATGAATTTGTTTTCACGTTGTTGAATTGCAGGTAAAAGACATTTACTCTACCTTTAGGACAGTTACATTTAAAAATTGTCTCTTTTCAGATTTTTTATTAATTTGATAAACATGTAGGAATGAAACTGTGAAGTGTCGTGTCAAAGATAACTACGCTTCTGAATTCATGTCTAAATGGCAATCAAACAGGTGCCATCTCATATACAAATCCGAACCTGAGTCTTGTGTAATGCGGTTTGTGAAAGTCGGAGAATATGAAGGTATGTAACATAAAATAGTTCTGATATAATCATCATAAGATAACCAATATATTCTCTCTGCAAATGTTTAAAGGTGCACCATGTATCGAAAACACATTGACCTCTTCGAAGATCTTTATAAACCACAGTTTGAAGGACTCGTAAGATTTGATTATGTAAAAATAACTTTGTACACTTTATATATGATTATGTATGATGTTAAAATAATTTTGTTTCATACACTTAATATATTTATAGGTCTGAGTTTGCTGGACGTTATTACATAAACCATGTAATGGAGCATCAAAGTGAGAGCTCGGAGACTCAGTCATAAAGAATGGACTCAGAAATGAAGTTACCGTGGCTTAATGAACTTTTTGTATATGCAAACTTTAGTATAATTTTGAATGTTTGTAGTACCAAATACAATGGTCTAAACGAAAGTATATTTATGGGTTGCTTAAAATATTATTTTAATGGTCTAAACAAAATTACATATTATATTGTCCCAAATTATTATATCAAGGTAATTAAAATTGACCGTAACAATTGTATTTGGCTCATTTAAAACTTTGTTACGGTCAATTTGGGCTTAAACTTTATAAATGAACTTTAAAATTTCAATTAAACTTTAAAAATGGACTTTAAATTTTAATTTATATTTTGCATATGTAGAGTAATACTATCAATAAACATTTTATTAACTATTCATTTTATTATTTTAAAAAATGAAAAAAAAATATTTAATACGAAACTTACAAAAAATAATTTATGTCTGAACATACGAACTAATATAAAAATTAAAAAAAATTAAACAAGCTTTTAAAATATAAAAAAATTTTAATTCAACATTTTAAATAATTAAATTAATTTTTTTTTTCTTTTTTTCTATTCAGTTCTTGCCCTAGTTAACACTTACTCATCTATAAAATCTAACCTTACTCTTAAACATAAATCATCACTTTCACAAAACTTATCTCGTATCAGAGAGGCCAATCCCAAACCTTTAAAACATGGATAATGGCGCTTAGTTAATTTAAGTGGAAAGGTATCGTAAAAGTAGAGAACCCTTAAAAGTATTGGTGTATTGTGTATGATTCGTTATCAGGCCCATTGTCAAGGGCCTTGTAAAAACCTTTGCGTGCGCGCGTCAGTCTTACGCACTTTAAGGACGCGTGGATACCTTAACTCCACTACACGTGACGTGAGGAAAGAGAAACTCCGATTCGAGAGCCGTGGAGACGCTTCCACGCGAATCTCGCACTCCCACTCGTCTTCCTCGTCCCTCTCTACCTCTTCGTTTACCCTTACCTTACCTCTCTCGCTCGATCGATTTAGGCCTCTCCGTCTTCTTACGCTGTGTTTAAACCCTAATCTCTAATAAAAGGTGAAGTCTTTTGCTCCGTGTTCGCCTTGTCTTCATTTCTACTCTTTTCGTCTAATTAGCGATCTGGGTTAGTGTTTTCCTCGACGGATTTTGGTGGGTTCGTCTTAGATTATCAAGATGATATGTAAATTTTGGAAATTTTGAATTCGAACTTAAAGAGGATTTCTGGAAATTTCGGATTTTGTATAGCTATGACTTTTCCGATTTCGGATTTGGTTCATGGGATCGTTGAAAATTCGTTGGAATTGTATAATAGAACTTGTCAGGATCCATCTGGGTATTTCAATTTTTTTGATTTCTTGGGTTATGAGAACATTTCTATATTTTTCAGTTTTGTTTTAACTCTGCTTATATTTTTTATATAATTTTCTCTGGATCTGAGATGTGTCAAAGGTCATTGCTCCATGTGGATTAGATTAGATTAGATTCTAAGGTTTCTCCTTTGTTTAATTATTATTGATTCACTGTCATGTCGCGTGAGTTGTTCGGTGAAGCATGTTCCTTTTGGTTGTCTTGTAACATGTAGGCACATCTTTTTTTTTTTTGTTATTTTTATATTGCACTTTATGTGATCTTATTAACTTGTATTTGATGAGATGCGACTTCGTCTCTTCATCTGCTTTTTTTTCCATGAGTTTTGTGAATTGGTTGCTGAGAGTCTAGTCATTGTGTTATCTTGGGAGTAGTGAGGTATATTGCTTCGATTGTTTGATCTCTTTGTCGTTTTAGTCTAGTCATTGTGTTATCTTGATCTATTTGAATTACCATACTTTGATCTCAGTTTCATTAGATTGCTTTGCATTTGTATTTCCAGTGATATATGAATCCAATAACTGTCATCTAGCCATCTTTGTTTGAGTGACTATATACTGAATACATTTATTCCGAGGAATAGGTTGATATTGTTCCTGCTGTCAACATTAATGCCTGTTGGTTCGTTCTGATTCTGTAAAATTTATGGGCTTTCTTTGCCATTGATGCGAGATTGTGAAATATCTGTTATAAATGCGTATGTAGCTGGCTATATTCAAGAAGCATCATTGGTGCGGGATATTTCATAAAGAGATATCTCCTTGTATTGTTACAAACTTTTGCTAATCTTTTTTTGTAATTGTACAGGTTTGAATTTGAGATTATGGCCAAAGCTAGGAGGACAAGACGCAGGCTTCCTTTGCGACGCTTCAGGGCTAGAGCAAGGCCATACAAACTTCCATCTTCTAATCGGCTTGTGGGAAGGAACATGTTTGCAGAAGATTGTTCAAAGTGTCTAGAGAAGAGGGACTGGGAGAATGTTATATGCTCGGTTTGCATGGAGTGTCCGCACAATGCTGTTCTTCTCCTCTGCTCATCGCATGACAAGGGATGTCGTCCTTACATGTGTGGAACCAGTTTCCGGTATTCCAATTGCTTAGATCAGTACAAGAAAGCGTCAGCTAAGCTAAAGTCATCGAGCCATCATCAGATCAATAAATCTGAGCTTGGGAATCTCACATGCCCACTTTGTAGAGGCCAGGTGAAAGGTTGGACAATTGTACAGCCTGCTCGTGACTTTTTGAATCTTAAGAAGAGGATCTGTATGCAGGAGAATTGTGTGTTTGCTGGAACCTTCAAAGAGCTGAGGAAACACATGAAAATGGACCACCCTACTGCCAAGCCGCGTGAAGTGGATCCTGATGTGGAGCAGAATTGGAGAAGGCTTGAGATTGAGCATGACAGAGATGATGTTATGAGCACGATTAGGTCGACCATGCCTGGTTCAATGGTGTTTGGGGATTACGTGATAGAAAGGAACAATGCTGACGGTTCAGATTCAGATGAGGGTGGTGATCATGGTGGGATCGATGCTGGAATTGGTAGGAATCTTGTGAATGTTTTCCTTCTGTTGCATGCTTTTGGGGCACCAGGGAATCAGTTAAGGCGCTCTGATTCAGATTCGAATGACTCGACTACAATCAACCACGGAACAAGTGAGCTTAATTTCTCCGGAGAAGAGGAGGAAGAGGGGGAAGAAGAGAGGCATAGTAACAGTAACTCTTTGGCAAGTCGAATGAGGCGACAAGGACGCATTCTGATGGGACGTTCAGGTAGAAGACGTAGAGATAGAGAAGCTAACCAGAACACAGGTCTTCCTCCTAGATGAGAGAG
>NC_025689.1:29280702-29281168 GCF_000633955.1 Camelina sativa
AATTTCTCCGGAGAAGAGGAGGAAGAGGGGGAAGAAGAGAGGCATAGTAACAGTAACTCTTTGGCAAGTCGAATGAGGCGACAAGGACGCATTCTGATGGGACGTTCAGGTAGAAGACGTAGAGATAGAGAAGCTAACCAGAACACAGGTCTTCCTCCTAGATGAGAGAGATTACACTACTTCAAAACAAAACCCTTTGTCTCATTCTGGGTTTCAGGTAAGTTTTATGGTATGGTTAGGTACAAATGTAGTTTCCGTAAGTTCAAAACAAACACACAAAAAAAAAAAGGCTTTTGGCCTTTCTGCTTTCACCATTGGAGAATTTGGGAATTTGACTCGAATTTGTTTTCATGTGCTCTTTTAATGGCCAGAGAAGCAGGCTTCCAATCCCATGTTTTTTTACTGTATTCTGATGTAATTTTCTGGGTAGAAAAATTTCACATATATCTATCCTTGTGAATAAGCA
>NC_025689.1:29281228-29284566 GCF_000633955.1 Camelina sativa
AATGAGGTCTGTTCACGAATTATGGAATGGTGGATGTTTCCTTCTGTTTATAAGTTCAATGCATGTGCCCTTAGTCGAATGAAATTGTTTGCTTTTCTTTGTTGGTTTCGAGACTTACCTTGTATCGTTGGTGTAAGCTTCGAAGACTACCAACTAAACATGTGTTTGGTTTCTCATTGTTTCTCTTTATAACATGATCTTATTTTGGTGCTAGTGTGTGATTTAAGTTTAACTATTTCGGATACTTTAGTCCGCTTGATACTAGAGTTTGGGGTCGGGTTAGGATTTGAGGAATCTTCACTCCGTTTGGTTTTTATTTTGGTGGGAGAGAAGCAAATGGAGAAGAGGAAAATGTCAATAAACAAAATGGTGGGGGCATCACTCTTACTATGTCTTCACTCTATCGTTCTCTGAATTTTTTACTGGTCGCTATCGAGGTTTGTCGTGTCCCCATTCTTTGGGCAAATTACAGAACCAATAAATGGAAGGAGGAGGGTGACTGTAATTGTGAACAAATTGGCAAAAGAAAAATATATATAGGCATTGGGTTTGGAATTGAGCGAGAAGTGGCATCCACCAAAAAAGCCAAAAGATAAACAAATGGTCTATGGAAGATAATGTCTAATATATCAGTCCATTTGGATCAATATAAACCTTATCTTCATGTTCCTCAAAGCTCCCTAGCTACACCATATTGATGGATATTCAAACAAAATTATAATCTTAATTACTTCATTCACCTATACATTTGGGAATCTTAAGATCTCATCAGCCGAAAGCGTTATCGAGAAGACAGACAAAAAAGAAAAAAAGAGGAAAAAATGTGTTGGCTTTTTAAAAGTTTGAGGTAAAATAAAGTTTTACTTTTAATAGGTGTCGGTATCTTTGAGAAAATTTAGCATTATTGTCTTTTTTATTTTTTTTTCCTCTTTTTCGTTTACATAATTTAGCATTATTGATAAATACTAGCTAGTAGTCACAGAAGTCTGTGTGTGTGTGTTTTCAATCATTTTGTTTCATATACGTACGTTAAGTTCTTCTTGGAAAACAGATGTATAGGAATATTGGCGATGCAGATATGCATGCATGAGGAAAATGATGATAACATGCAGCTTTTGTACTTTTTGTTATGTTGCATCATGTGACATCTAAACGAACCAATCCATGAGAATTGACACCGCTAAAGATACTATTACTACAAAAAGATAGACCACACTTTACTTTGAAATTGGATAACATAAATGGTTTGTTTATCATAGTTCATAGGTGAATACTATAATAAAGGATATGTTTTAACTTTCAGTTCGAATGTTTATTTGCTTGAAGCTCGGTGATAGACGATCTTATTTATACACAAGTAAAAATACACCAAGACATGATGTTTTTAGTTATAACAAAAATTGATTATGTATAGTTAAAACTTTTTGTAGCACTCGTTTTTTTTTTTTCCTATATAGCTATCAATTCTATGTCATGATTCAAATCTTGTCTTATCAACAATATATCAAAAACTTGGTAAATAAATAAAAGGCTGAAAGAAGGAAATAAACGAAATATAGATAGCTATAAATATTTCTTGTAATAAAAAGAAATGAAATTTAATATAATAAACTAACAAGTAATATATTAGTATTAAAAGTTTTGTGTCGTCACGATGTGACATGACTGCATAAAGAAGGAGAAGAAGGAAATCATGGAAGTGAGTGAAGAAAGAGGGGTCTAGTGAGAGAGACTGATGACTGACTCCTAACCATTTCTAACATTGGCACTGAAATCCATGGGGTTTTTTTCTTCTCTTATTTCAGTTTTTTGATTATTTTTCGTGTAAATGAAACGACACCCACTTCTTCTATTCTGAAAACGACTTCTCTCTTCTCTTCTAATTTTACATATAAATGTATATCTCACATTGGTTTCACTTTTGCATGAATGGGCAGTTGAGCTTTTTTTAGTTTGTTCCTCCCAAATTATAGCACATATATGGTCCTTCCTTTCAGATATTAAAAAAAAAGTGTAGTTCTAAAATTTCACCGGTTCCATCGTTTGTATCATCAAGATTATCCATTTTGGGTCGCGCGGCTAATATTATAAACTGATTAGGTACATCTAAAATTATTTATTTGAAGTATACTTTTGGAAAATTATCGTGTAATTCAGATTATATTGTTCAACTCAACTTAGTCTAAGTTTTTAAAAACTTATTATTAGTATTTGAGCTTTCATAGATATGATTCATATGAATGGTTTAGTACATTTATAATTTGTGTGAAATATGTACTAGGGTACTTTTTTACTATATACACCGATTTTTTTTTCTAATTTCGTTGACAAAAAAGGAGGTGCATAGTGTAAAACAAAGACCCGTCCGATATATCTAGTACGATATAGTAGAATACGAAAGCTATAAAACAGTCAATTATAGTATTAAAGAAAGGAAAGGGAAGTAAAGGGATTGGCTTTAGTTGAATCTGAACTGAACCACACATGCATGTGTCAAGCAGTAGTAATGCTTCACCAGGAGCAGTCCTTTTCCTTCTGTATTACTCTCCGACATACATGCACACTTGAAGTTGAATACCCTTCTTTCTTCTTATTTAATGTACTCCTTTTTTGTTCACTAAAAATAAAATAATAATAATAGTAACAAAGAACACTCATACACACACAATCCTATCCATTGTCAAATTATTCTCTCAACAACCCTCGTTTTCTAGGTTTCATTAGTCATTACAACATTAAAAACTAACTAAGCTCCTTCTAAAGTACTCCCTTTTATAAAATTTTATTG
Source organism: Camelina sativa (assembly GCF_000633955.1). NCBI lineage: Eukaryota > Viridiplantae > Streptophyta > Magnoliopsida > Brassicales > Brassicaceae > Camelina > Camelina sativa. The sequence goes on from NC_025689.1 coordinate 29,284,017, forward strand.
GTAAATTTAAATTTAAATAAAGCTCATTATATTTTGGTTACAATAACAAAATAACAATTTGGTGAATATGGACTCAGTAGGTGTACACTCTCTTGATTTAAAATAGGTAGTATATGTCAAACTTTTTCTAGTTATTCTGTAAAAATTTTAGATTAATTTTTAATAACATAATCAAAGCATATGTAATGCGCGAAATGCTAATTAACATTACCCCTTTATGTACTAGACAAAGACCCGTCCGATGTACGGATTTTAAACTTTTTAAATAAAATTAAATTTGATAAAAATATATTAAAATTTATTTTACATTATTTATAATTTTTCTTTTTGCTATAATACACTAATTTATATCCATATACAGTAAAACCTCTATAAATTAATAAAGTCGGGACCATGAAATTTCACTACAAGAAAATAATTTTATTGAGACGTATTTTTGAGACAAAAAAGTTTCGTCACAAATTTGTGACACTTTAAATACGATATTATGACTAAATTTATTTGTCACAAATTCATAGTATTTTCGTCACTATATTATGACGGAAAAAAA
>NC_025689.1:29286388-29330258 GCF_000633955.1 Camelina sativa
GATTTGCAAGTAAGACTTCGGCCCTGATACATGCTTGTGAGGGCCAAGACCATTACAGTCAGACATTCGAGCTGCTGAAGTGGTTTCACTCTTTGCCATGGCTTCTTCTGTGTTCCAATAGTCACACATTTCTTTCCAAAGAGTTTTCTCAATCCAACTCGGTTTTGCTTCATCTCGCTGAGCTGCTGCCTTGGAAACCATGTCTTTCATACGGTTTTGACAAATGGTATAAAACTTTTCTTGAACGACACCGGTTAGTGAGGGATCCCAGGTGTGTGTTTTCTACAAAAGATGACTAGTGTTAGTGATACAAACAATCCAAAAAAACAAACTATAAATACAGAAATCAAATTGAAAGGAGTAGAAGTTTACCGTGAATTCCAAGAAGTAGTTTTCTCTTCTTGCAGTAGGAACACAACCCCAACTGTAATATGGCCCATCAAACTTGTTTGTAAACACTTTTGTAATCTTTCGGGTAATCACTCCCTTGTCCTTACCAAACCTTATAACACAAACAAATCGAAAGTTAAATTATAATCAACAACAAACCTACTAATCTACTCAACAACAAATCGACAACAACAACAAACCTACTAATCTACTCAACAACAAACCTACTAATATAATCAACAACAAACCTTCTAAACAAACCTTCTAATCCAATGAAACAAACCTACTAAAACAATAAAACAATCCTTTCAATTCTAATCACTCTAATCAATCTAATCTACACAAACAATCCTTACCAAGTAGTTCCACGCTCTAATGTGGGAGAGAGGACAGTGGTGTACAACTCACGGCCTGGCTGGACGAGCATGGCATGTAAAGAAGCGAGTACATCAGCTGGGAGTTGTGATTCCCTTGCACCGTCATCCTCAGAATCAGCTTGGTCTTCTTCTTCCTGATGCGAGTTCTGCGCTTGAGAACTGTGGTGCGATCCAGAGCCAGCTCGAGGTTGAGAAGACGGTGGACGATGATTTGAGACGTGAGGAGCCTGTCGAGGTAGCGGAGACTGTCGAGGTATAGTCGAGACCTGAGGAGACTGTCGAAGTGGACTCGAGAATTCTGGTGGATTCGTCGCAGAGGCAAGAGGCTGAGGAAAAGGACACCTGATTGGAGCTTCGCCATAAGGGGATGCTCCTGGAAAGCTCCTCGAGTTGTGGAAAAGGTTTGTCGGAGGTGGATAGTCTCCGTAATGAGGCATCGGTCTCGCTGGAGGCTGGGGGTTGGGACAGGAGTTCCCTGAGAATCAGTCTCTGGGTCTCGCTGGTTCGCCGGCGTGAAGGCATATTGGCTAGGAAGAGTCGCGGGTCTTTGATTCACCGGTTGTGAGGTTCCAGCGGTTCGATTTGAGGGGTTTCTTCTTCCTCCTCCTCTTTTCTTTGCTCCGGCCATCAACAACAAAAGAGAAACAAGAACGGTATGAAGATTTAGGGTTCTCGATTGAGATCAATTGAGATCTAGGGTTTTCTCGGGGAAGAAGAGAAATGAGGGATTAGGGTTTTCGCAGGATAAATATGAGATCGAGTTGGGTTTGGGCCGTTTTCTTACGGACCAAATTTGATTTAAGGCCCAAATTAAATAAATCGGTCGCTAAATAGTAGCTGCGTAGTCGCAACTTTTGGCGACTGCAAAACCGGTCTCCAAATTAGTCGCAAATTGGCGACTAAAATGAGACATTATAAATTAGTATCCAATTAGCGTCTATTTGGCGACTGTTTTGTTTTTGTAGCTATTAAGTAGCAAAACAATCGCAATTCAGTCGCTAAATTTAGCGACTGAGTTTTAAGTCGCAAATTGCAGTAGGCAAATCCATGTTTTCTTGTAGTGTGTAATTTATGTAAAACCCATTAAACCAAATCTCTAAACCTAATTTAAAAAGAATTATTTAAGAGATGATTAGGGTTTTATTCTTTATATTTTCGTGCCTCCAAAATCTAGAGAGAGAGAGAGAGTAAACCATTTGAGAGAAAGAGAACAAGGAGCCACAATTGAGATTAAGGACAGATCTTACATGTCCTAGGAGATGGTGGAAAAAAAAGGGTAAACGAACTCTTTTATGGACGAATTTTGGTGAGGAATTTCCCAACCCATATATGTAAGTTTTACCCAAAGGATTTTGTAACTCTTTTTGTAGATTAAAAGTTATACATGATTTCTCAAACCTATTCTGCGCAGATCCGCGAATTAACATAAGTCATCTTATGAAATCATTTCCCACTGTTACAAATTGAACCAGAAGCTGATCTACCTGCCGTTGGAAAGATCTGAGTCTTACCTTTCCAGAGAGCCTAAGATCGTTTCCATGGGAGTTATAATATGAAAGTTCTGATCGAATATGTGCAGCTGGTCGAATTTGTGATTTATTTTCTTTGTAAGAATCAAAATAGCTTATAATGTATATCTAATGTTTATGATTATAAAAAATTTGTATGATTATAAATTTTAAAAAATAATATTGTTTTGAGATTAATTTTTTAGTTATAATTTTTATCATATGCAATGAATTTTTTAGTAATAACTTAGCATTTGAAACTTACTTCTAATGATAAGATTGGACATTATGATAGTCACAAAATATCATGATTTTTGAGTATTTGTTAAAATTTTGCGACAAATTTTTAATTATCATTTGTGACTATTTGAGACTATAACTTCGTAATAATAAGATACATAATTAAAACATTATTTGAAACATGAATTGTGACGATTTAAAGACGTTTTGTTAGTCTGTAATTGAGACAATTTTGTTACTTTTTGTGTCGTAATTATTGATGACAAAATTGTTACTAATATATTCGTTGCTATTTTTGTGACGTTTTTGTTACAAAAAAAAATTTGTGACCATTGTATTGCAACCATTCAAAAATCGTCACAAATTCGTAACAATGTTTATATTGTGACTAAATACTTTTTATTGTGACTAAATATTTCGTCTTAATAAAATTATTTTCTTGTAGTGTTTTATTAATTTACAGAGGTTTTAATTTATCGATCATATTAATTTATAGAGAGACTTTCCTAATTTGGTAAAAAAATATAAAAAATAAGATTTAATCTTTATAACTAATATTTTTATAAAATCAATTACAATCAAAATAACAATTATCATGTTTTGAAAATAGCACTCAAAAATTTTTATATAGTAAAAATATTAAAAATGAACTCTAATAAAAATTAATGTGTAGATATATACATATATTTAGGTAATTTTATATAATTATTAATTTATATTATTGATGGAACCATATATTTACAAAGGAGTTTCAAAAAATTATTATTTTATTATATTATCGAATAGTGTATAAAATTACAATAGTTCCAACTTGGGACCGGAGAAATTTATTAATTTATAGAGATTATTAATATACCAAGTATTAATTTATAGAGGTTCTACTGTACAAATCTTTTATCTATGTTACCATTAAAAGTGTATTTTTTACAAATATATTATGTGAACAAATTAAGCCAACTATTAAATGTTTTTTTTACTTTCACTTTTGCATAGTTTCTTTATTTACTAAAATTGTTGGCTCAAAAAAGATTTCGAATAAAAAATAAATTATATCATAATAGTGTATGACCAATCATGGAGAAAACCTCAGTTCTGTTATCTTCCATTATAGAGAGAACCTTGCGTACAACCTCCTCTACAATGGAGAGAACTTTGGTTGCGCCTTCCTTCATTGGAAAGATAACTTTGCTTCCAACATTTCCCACATTCCTCTTTTGAGGAGATAACCTTGCGTCCAATCTCCTCCACCATAAAAAGACCCTCGGCTGTGCACTCCTCATACGTGGAGAGAACATGTTCACGTCTTTTATATAAAACTATCTAAAACTACTACAATAAATTTTAAAATACATTATTAGAAAAAGAAAATACATATATTAATCTTTTTTTTTTTGGGTCAACATATTAATCTTACCTATTTCAAACTGAAAAAAGAGAAAGTAGAAGTATATTTGGTTTTAAAAATTGGAAAATTTGCCTTCCCATTAAAATGTTTCACCATTAGAACAAAGTTGAAAGTAATATTTTTGAACAAATTATTTTGTTAGATGAAAAATATGAGATGTTCTATGTTTATGTAGAAGTGAATATTTACATCTTTTAGAATTAATAAATTACTGTATATTTTTCTTAATTTCTTTTCTATTTTTTGTAGCATTAATAACTTAATTAAAATAAGTAAATAATGTTATAATTTCGAATTTTATGAATTATATATATATATAATCTCCTTATAATTATTTAAAAACTGCTTTTTGTAATTTCTTATAATTATATTTTTATTAATATTGTTTAAAACAATTTTTTTGTTTTTTAATCATAATCTTAAATCCTCTATTAAATATTGACTTTTACACATATTAAAATTTTAGATTAATAACTTAACACATGTTAAAATTATGTTAATGGCTAACTTTCAAAACTCAGCTTTATATAATAAGATTGCTAATTAGTCAGTGAAAAAAAAAGATTAACGATAACTAAAACTATTTATTCTTTTGTCAACTAGTATTATAAATTCTAATCCGAATAGTGGTACATTAACCATACCAATACAAACCACCACTTGATTACAGATTTTGTTCGCCTGATAATGATTATAAGCTTTTTGTTAGAAAACGACGTTTACAATGTATTTCATATAATAGTACATTTATATACCATAGATAGTGAGGCATAATTATAACCTTGGAGGAAATGATTCGTTAGAGTATTAAAGAGACCCACATGGCAACCATGCAAGCGTTTAATTTGTAGTTATGACTCGCACCAAATAAATATCTCGTCTTTCGCCATGGTTCTTCTAATTTTTTTTTTCTAAAAGATTGATTCTAGTAATGATTGATTGTAAGATACTTTTTGTAAAATAAACTTGGTATATATATGGCATAATTTTAATAAAGTTGCATGATCTATCGACAAGAAAACCTGATAATTCTACATAGTAGTAGAAAATTTAATAAATCTATATTATATAAAGCAAAAAAAAAATCTTGATTATGGAATTTAAAATTTTGTCTTTGCTGATTTTTTGATAATGTTATACTATATATTAACTTTATAAAAAAATCTAAAGCCTAATTATTACTATAAGTTCAGGAAACTGTTGAAACATAAAACTTTATATAACATTATAATTATTAGATATGAAGAAAGGTTTGTTTTACAATTGTTTTTTTTCTTTCAGATGTAATCAGTTTTCTAAAGTTTTATAAAGATTAGATTAATCAGTTTTGTTTATTTTAGAAAAATGAGAAAACCAAAGTTCAAAATGAAAATGCATAGAGATCAAAATTGTTTTTTTGTCAACTATTGGGTCACAACAGGCCGGCCCATTAGTCTAATCTCTACATTCGTAAGGAGCGGATCTTGATCCTAAGTGTTGTGTATTAAAGACTTATCTTTGACCACTGCCCTAAGATCACTCCATAAAATTGTTTTTTTCCTACAAACCAAAAGTTTAATCGAGTTTTTTTTACGAGAAAAAATAATTAAGTTGTGTTTAAGGGTCAAAAGATATCTCATGAGATTTTGTCTTTAAGTGAAAAGATATGATTTCTTTTTTGGTCACATTGAGACCAAAAACCCACAAAATCCAGATAATATCTACAACTAATCAAATTAAAGTCTACCATCCAATTCAACAGACGTTTACAAACTACGGTCTACTCTACACGGGCGTGAGATGTGGAGAGAATAGTTTCTACCTGAAAATTTTACTCATTTGACCTAATCATTATGCCTTGCATTTAATGCAAATATATTTTGTCTGTTGAAAATGCAAATATTTGTGGGGATTTGTAAAAAACCAAAACATCCTTACCAAACTGAAAGTAAGATTAGTTATCTCTAACTAATAAACGTATGTTTGAGTTATAACCCGTTTATTACATTAACCAAGTTACAATATCCAGCAACCAACATACCCAACACATTCATTCATGCATACAACAAATTAAACTCTTCTCTTCTTTGGTTTTGTTTGAGAAACAAAAAAAATCAAACCCAAGTGAATACCCAACCCTGGTTACCCACAAACCAAGAGATATATATAAAAAAAAACCAACGAATATGAAAAGATCTCGAATTCCAATCAAAGAAACAAAAAAAGAAAGAAGAAGAAGAATATTTTCTTTTATCTGTTGTGTTATCTCTTCAAGGTCTATGACGATGCTCTATCACTTGCCTTTTCCCCTTCGGTAGTCGCCGAAGACACGTAGCTCACCGCGAGAGACGTGCTCTCGTCAGTACAATGCGGCTGAGAAGGAGGAGGAACCGAAGCAGCCGGGGCTTGGAAGTGTTGCTTGCAATTGTGGCAAGTGATTAGCATCATCGTTGCACTAATCCTTCTGCTTGCTTCTTCTCTAAAAATCTGAGCCTTGTGAAGCTCAGCTCTCGCATGTTGCCTTATTCTCTTGGCTTCAGCAAACTCCAATTCCGCGATTTCGATCTGCCTTTTTACTTCTCTTCTAGCCTCCTCTCTTTCTAGGCTCGTCTCTCCCTTCTCGTAGCTCTTCCTCTCAACTTCTGACATAGTCGTCTGATCCAACGTCCCTATAGACAGACTAAGGCTGGTCTCATCTGTACTATACCTGGATGGAAGTAGCTGAAGCTCGATGCCACCATTAGTAGCGCACGAGGAACCGAAAGGATAGAGCAAAGAGGATGGTTGTTGATCGAACGGTGGAGATTTTCTTCTTTGTAAAGGATGTCCAGGCAATATAGGACCAATGGAGAGGTCAGCGTTTTCGCTGTTATCGGCAGTCGAAGCGGTTTGTGTAGCGTTCGCGGTGTGTTGCTGCTGTGGTAAACGGTGGTTGGAGGGTTGGGATCGGCGAACGGTGCAATTGTCTTGGTGCTCTATAAAACTCTCCACTCTGATAAACAAGAGTGTTATTATATAAGTTAACTAAAATGGAAAGCACAAAGGAATATTTGTGTCTCGTAGCAAATAATTATAAATAATTAAGTTAGTGGAGTTAGGTATCTTTTGGATTATATATATGAGTATGAGATGCAAGACTTCAAGGTTTGGTATGGTATATAATTAACAAATTGAGATAATGAAATCTGTGATATGGGGTCAACGTAAGTAATCAAAAAACAGTTCCTAATTAATAAATTAATGAAAGTGTTTTCAGACAACAGTCCAAAGCAAAACATCATCAGATTCCATTAGTAACGTTGTTTCAAGATCTGTGTGCGTTATCTAAAATCAAAACATGTACACGCCATACTAGAAAAAACATTCTTTTGATTTATTTTAAGGATTCGTATACATATATATTTAATAAAATTAATAATTAAAAAACTAGGGTTTGTGACTAAGAGATGGAACCTGGAGAAAACACGGCCGCAGTCACAAGAGTGGCCACGAGTGCCACAAGTCTTGAGATGAGCTTTGTAATCAGATTGAACAGCGTAGCCTTTCGAGCATCGCTCGCAGATCCATTGCTTATGGTTGCTGTGTTTTCTCCTGAAGTGTTTCTTGATTCCCACGAGATCTCCAAGCGCGTGGCAAGGGTTGTGATGGAGACATGTCGGTTCCGGACAGACGTAGACTCTCTTCCTCACTTCCTCGTTGGTCTCTCTTTTAAGAAGCTTCCATGGAACTTTATGCCGTCTCCTGTGCATCTGTAGATTCTGGTCCCTTTGAAAACCTTGGTTACAGATCTCACACACGTACCGATCCGATTCTAGTAACGTTCTTGGTGATAAAGACACCACCTCCGCCTCCGGATCTGCCACCGCAAACAAAATTTAAAAACTCTTATAACCATATTTTACTCAGTGCTTAATCTAAAAAGGAAAAAAACTTGACGGAATTGCTGATATACCTGGTGTCCCGGCGGGTCTCCGTTTCCTCTTCTGAGTCACGGCGGTTCCATTACCGTCGGGAAGAAGATCGGAGGAAGATGAAGACGGAGGAGGGTTGCGATGATGGTTGTTGAGGTTCTTGGTGTTATTGCTTCTCTCGTAGTCTATCATCGGATGAGGTTTTTAATCTCTCTTTTTGTTTTTTATCTCAAAGACAGTGTGGTTTATAGTGAGAAGGGGAACTGTGACTAATGAAAAATAAGAACAAAATTGAGGAATCTTTTGTTTTTCATGTAAAGAAAGAAAGGAGAGATTGTTTCTTTTTATTTTTATGTTTCCTTATTTATTTGGTAGAGAGTGATCAGTACTCATCTATCTTTACTAATAGAGGAAGAAAGTAAGATGAGTTAAGAGAGAGAAACAAAGGGAGCTTTGTTTTCTGAAATCATCTTTATTTTATTTTTCTCACATAAAGGGAAGAAAAGCTTTTCTATTCCCCTTTTACTATCCATCTTTTTATAATTTTCTTGGAAAAGAAAGAAAAAAAAAAGATGAAACTTTCAACTTTTTGTTAATTGTTTCATTGACCTCTTACCTTAGATGGAGAAATGCATTGTATGGTCTTTGGTGCTTCAATCTTCATTCAGAGTAGTTATGAACCTCTCTCTTTATCTCTCTCTCCTTTCTATCTGTACACTGTTTGTTTACAAACACAAAACATATATATGAAGAGAGAAAGAGAGATGTTTATACATATAAAGAGAGTGGGACAAGGAGCTTGGAGCCCACATTAACATCAGGACAAGAAACAAAAAAACATCCCCTTTCACTACAAAACAATTACAAGTCATTATTATTTCATATCATACAATACAATATTCGATCGGACTGAGTAAGTTTTCTTTATTTTTTCTTGTTCAAAGATAAATAAAGAAAGGATTGGTGAAAATTCAAATGGAATCTTGAAAATTTGATTGTTAAAGAGTACATGTTTTTTAATGGTGACAAATGTATGTGTAGCCTTTAGCCTTTAGGGCTGGTGTAAATATAAGGGAAGGGACATGAGAATATTTGTTTTGGAAATAAGACACATGCATATACCCAATTTCATGTTTTTCCGTATGTTAACAAATATACAATGTGGTGCCATCATCTCATACCTTTTTTATATAAGAAATAGGGTTTAATCAAATATGAATACTGTGCCCACAAGTGAGACGAATCAGAAAATTTTACAAGAAAAACAAAAAACAAACACAAACCCTAGAGTCAGATTTGGTTTTGGAGTGTCAGCTGAGACCAATTTTACATCTCAAACAAAAGAAAAGAAAATGTAGATCTGGAATATGTTCGAAAGAATTTTCTTTTTAAAAAACCAAAAAAAAAACTAAATTATGTCATCTATAAAAGTGTAAGTGTGTGTGTGTGAAAAAAAAAAAAAGTGTGTGTGTATGTGTGTGTTGTGCGTATTATAACATATAGATAACGTCCACCATCTCATTAAAGGGCATTTGTCTAACCAAGTGGAACTGTAAGAAAATAGAAGTAAATACAAATTTTGAAAAAGGTTTTACTTTTTTTTGCATTTAAAAATAAAAAGTTGAAACAAAAAGAGGATGATACTTTATTAATAGGAAGAGAAAGGAGAGGGTTGAGTTGGAAAGAATGGGTGGGAGGATGGGGGAGATGGATTCTCATCACATGCAATGCTCCTTTTGCAAAGTTGGATATATCAATCCTTCACAATCACCATTCTTGGTTACTTAAGATATTAGTATATAGTAATCACTTTTCTTTCCTTTATTTGAGGAATATATGCACTAAATAATCCTATATTTGGAAAAAAAACCCAAGAATTAACCTATTTAGTGCATTATCATATTAGGGTGAATTCGGTTTTTTTTTTCTACTTAGTTGTTCACTGATTTTTTTTCCTTGTACGTACCTTGAATTAACCTCGGTCTTTAGATTTAGCATTATCATGCATATAACTTTTTTTATCTTTTTTTTGGTAATACAGAAACTAGTATTTATATAAATAAAACAAACAATAACACCGGAAAAAAAAAAACCTTTAGTGGAGCTGTGCACTGAAAACCTGAGGCATTTGTCTCGTTCGCTCTTGTTGCTATCTGAAAGTTGCAACTTGAAAAGTAAAATAGACATTTTTTAGATTTCACTGAAACCCAAAACGGAGAGTAATGACTTTATGTAACCTTTTGCAGAAATTACATATACATGTAAAAAGTAGTATAGTACGAGTACATGTTTACCCGTAGCTATACGAAGGCTTAAAATTTCCCAAACTTAAAAAATTAAACCAAAAATATAAAAAAAGATTCCCAAACGCTCAAACTTTAACTGGTTTCAATGATTGTATTCTTAAATCTTTTACTCACGCAAGATATTGGATACTCTACAAAATCTGTATAACTGGGGGAAACTTTTCAATTTTTTTTTGAGGTTTAGATTAAATTTTGCGTCGTATTATTAAGATAAAAGAAACCTAGAAATTGAAGAAAAAAAAATCATCGTAGAACATTTGACATTGACTCAAAATTCTACTCTTGAAAATGAAAGATTCAACCTATTAAGTTTATCACTAAAATATACCATTAACATCTACTCCCTCCGTTTCAAAATATATGATGTTTTAAGCAAAGCACGCAGATTAAGAAGTCTTTACTTTTAACAAGTTCAACCAATCAGAAACAATACTGCATAATATAAAATATTAAACTAATTTAAAAGTTGCATTGAAATTTGAAAGCATCCTATATTATGAAACAAAAAACTTCTCCAAAACATCCTATATTTTGAAACGGAGGGAGTAATTATTATTGTTTCGACCATTCAAACATAAAATGTCGATTTTGACTCAAAACTTTGACAGTCAAAACCACCATCAAGCATTTTGACAACTATCATTGTTGATAGTGGTTTTGACTGACGGATTGTGCAGAGCTAGTCACGATGGTGCAATCTCCTGACGAATAGTTAGCTTTTTCCAATTTGCTGGATGATTTCTGTTTGCTTAGAACATCCTTTCTTTCCTTCTCCTTTATCAGGATCACGCGTGTGTCACATGTGAAGACTGACTGTCTTGTTTGTTCTTCGAGAATTTTAATTTTTAAAATTTGTTTTGTAAACTCTTATCTTCCGGTATGGACAACCAACCTCAAAATCATTTTCTAATTATACGTTTGGTTGGAAAAAAAAACATAACGTGTCGATATAAAACATATGCCTACGCAACAAAGCCACATCGTTTGTTCTTAAGCTAAACTTCAAAACCGTTTTAATAGATAAATTGGCATCCAAATTGTGTTTCGTAATATATATACGATTTAACATCGTTAGTTTGATTATTTTTTTATATAGTCGAAATATGTTATGTTTTAATTTACACTTTAATAATTTGTTTGTTTTTGTGTGTGTTTTGAGATTTTTTCCATAAGTCTATAACCAACAAATTGATAGTAAGCAGATGCTTATCAGTCTGATATTTTTTTTGTGATCACTTTATACATCACATTTTTCTCCTACTACAAATTTAAAACTATAATTGTATACCTACATTACCCATTAACTTATTTAGCCTATGAATCGACACTGATGCAAACCAAAGTTGTCATTATATAAGATATTTTAATAAGACCGAAGTAGAGGTATTCCACGAGATTTGAGTGATATGGACATGATAATAGAAAAGCAAGATTTAGGGGGTAAGATTAGATGCGAGATTCGTTTTATAAAAAAGAGAAGTACGAATAAAGGAGAGGAGTACAAGAAAACAAACAAAGAAAAGTGTATTAATTAATTAGGTTTAATTAAGGGGAGGAGAATAGTGATGAGTGATGACAACATGGGAGTTGGACCCTTTTGGCTTTTTGCTTTCCAAGCAGTAATGATGTATCGGTGAAAACTTATATTGACAACGCATAAAGATTAATTAAAATATAGAGTTACAAATTATTATTTTTTTGTATAATAATTATATAGAGAAAAAAGTGACTTTGTCTCTATGTCATAATCTTCATAGAAAGCATTGCCAAATCTTATGGCCACATGGACGGTGTAAGCCCTTTACCCTACTCGCTACTCTCTCATCTATTGCCTTTGCATTTTCATCATTATTACATCTTATACTAGTAATGTAACTTTTGTTTCAATTGTCATCATTATGGGTTGTTCATATGCTCATAATATAGGCTGAGCCTATTAATGCTCACGGATGAACATGACCCCTACTTTTTATTTGCCTTTCTTGTCTAGAAATTAGAATGCCTTTGTGATGTTAAGTTGCAACTGGTTACCAGTTACGACAATCAATTGGTACAAAAGGGGCTGGTCTCTAGTTCACTGGCTCGAGATTTTTCTTGAGATGATAAAAAAGTTTTTTTTTTTTTTGTTTGATAGTTAATTCTCGCAAAAAGTATTGTATTTGATGGAGACTGGAGAGTTTTTTTCGTAATATATGTTGGCATGTTTCAGGAAATATTAACTTACTAACAAAAAGTCCATCATTCTATTTGTGTGCATAATACAAATTATTTTACTATTAATATGGTTTATGTGTCCAATCTGCTAGAACTTTATTTTAAACTATACTATATGGAAAATTTTCAAATGATTAAACAGTTTATAAAGAAAAAAAGAAAACATGAACAAACAAAATTAGAAAAATGGATGTAGAGATTGTGAGTTTCACCCACCGGTGGTTTCTAGTTTCTACAGTTTGGATGGAGAAAAACGCAGTAATTTTTATTTTTTAAAGGCTATAAAATACAACTCGTGGTGGTTAAATTTCCTTTATTTAAATAAACATACAAAAGTTAATATTACGAATAATGTAACTATATTTAATTGTGTTTTGTTTCTTATTTCCAAGCGTTAAAGTATCTTCGACCCATCTTTATATTTATTTATATACTAAATTTTAATTCACGGTACACCGTATGCATATAATTTTTATTATTATTTATATTTTATATTGTATTTTTTTGTTAAATATTTGATGTTTTGCAAATAGAGAAATAATTAAAATTTTTGACTGTTTGTGTAGTTAAATGTTTATATTCATTTTTAACCCGTAATATACTTCATGACTATTTGTTTGTTATATTTAGTTTGTTTTATCTAGTGTTTGAGATTTTATTTTGATTTTTAATTATTATAACAAAAAAATAAAGGATCTAAATATATAATAAGTTATTTATACGCTATGATTAAATCATATTTTTCCTAACGATTTAATTCTTTTACACAATCTTAGTTAAATCAACTTAATTTTATATGTCAAATATTATAATATTAATAGTGTTGACAAATAATAAAATGAACATTTAATCCGTGTTAGCACAAATTTAATGATACTTTATTAATTTCAACATGTCGTTTATAACCCATCTACTATACAACCATATTATATAGTATTTTAAACTTTTTTAATTTTACATATTCATAATATTTTAGAATTTTATTAAGTTTATATATATTAATTATAATATTTAAATAAATGTGAATCGAAGTTCTTGTTACGTTAAAAATCAAAACTCATAGGTTTTGGAAAACAAAATAGGAATCAAATTGTTGTTTTCTTGGTTTACAAAAGATTCATAGATAGAATATTTTCAATACACAATAGAAAGTGTAGTTAAATAATATATCATATTTTGTGTTTCTATATTGATTTTGCTATAACTTTTTTGTTGGAATGAAATGTAAAGTATTTAAGAAACAAAATCTGAAATAATGTTATTTTGGAAACTTTTGAAGGGTTAATGTTGTAAATAAAATTTTAAATAAGCGAAACTAAAAGGGCATAACACAAAATGTACTTCAAAAATGTTAATATAGATATAAAAAAATAAAAAATTTTATTTTAGAATCCAATTTACTCCAACCCACCTCTATTGTCACTTCTAAAATAGAGATTACTATATTTTTCTCTATATATAAAGAAACACTATTTTTTATCTATAAAAAATAAAAAATAGCAATTTATATTTTAAAAGTGAGAATAAAAATGAGTTGGAGTAAAATTCACATCTATTTTAGAGTTCCTCTATTTTACAGATAAAAATAGAAAAATACATTGGAAATGGTCTAAATAAGTCATTAAAAGTGTTATATGATCTGGTTGTACAATATTGTGAAATATAATATGTTCAAAATACTTTTTATCAATATATATATATATATATATATTACAAAAATGTTAATATTTCTTTCTTTTTTGCTTAATAATTGGTATATATGGCCAGGAGAGTATTATGAGAAGAGTTTTTTAAGAGTTCTACCACATTAGTATTGCTGTAGTTTCTAATCTACCACATTCCTTCTATCCTTTTCTAATGTACCACAGGGATAACTTAAAATGACCATACTATCCTATTAAACTTAAGCGTGAGAAACAAAATTAGGAGAGTTGACCTCCATTATTCAAACCATTGCAAAATCCAAAGTAAAAGGAATCTCTCTCCGCACCATCTTCCTCTTCCTGTTGTCTCTCTCTCCGAAAACACCATCGATTTGATTTTTTGGAATCCTAACATCGCCGGATCTAAGTGATTTTTGGGTCTCCAAGAGAACATCGCCGTTTTAATTCGCCAAAATCCTATAAACCCTACAGATCTAAGAGGCATCATTGGTGTCTAGTGCAAGTTCATAGATTCAGCCACAAAGAACCAGTAGCCTCTCTATCTTC
The DNA here is from genome assembly GCF_000633955.1 of Camelina sativa. Lineage (NCBI taxonomy): Eukaryota > Viridiplantae > Streptophyta > Magnoliopsida > Brassicales > Brassicaceae > Camelina > Camelina sativa. The sequence goes on from NC_025689.1 coordinate 29,300,929, forward strand.
TACAAAACAGTGTCTAATTAGGGTTTATCCTTTACAAGATTTTTCCTAATAAGAGTCACCAACCACGACCTCCTCAACAACACCTCCATCTCGACATGTCCCTTGGAATCTGGGTAAAATTTTGGTTGCTTAGTTTTAGTTGTGTGGACAATTTCGTTTTGTTGTCCTATATTAATCTTTTTTTTATGGATTTTGCTCATCTTACCTATAGACAAGTTAGATGTCCTCGTAGACCATTTATTAACTTAGTGGACATGTTTCACCACAAAGCCCATCAGAATTATCTTCTCTACATCTTTTTTTTCTAAATTTTCTCAATTACCTACTTGTGGACAAGTTGAAACTTAATATTTTTAATAGACAATATTTTACTAATTAGATGGACAATTACAACCTCAAAAATCTCCATGAGCACGTTGTCATCTAGCTTTCTAAAGGATAAACATTTTTTTCTCTCTTAATTGTTACTCTAAAATTGTGCATCCTTTCTACCTGTTGACATGTAACATGTTAAATCTTAAAATGTTCTTATAGACAACTTTTTATTTAATGATGGACAAATTTAACCCTATCTCATCTATAATAAGTGTGCACAACTCTCGTTTATGTGTCAACAAGTAAAAACTCACAGCTTCTGTAAACAATATTTTATTAAAATGGTGGACAAGTTTCCCCGTAAACAACATATCTATGAAAATGTTGTCCTCTGTTAATCGTGAACATCTTTTCCCATAAATCGTCATAGACAACGTGAACCATGCTTCCTAGAATAATTTGAAGATTAGAAATATATAATAATTAATGTTTTTAAAGTTGGTTGTGATTGTGGGTTTGAAAAAGTCTGTCTACATTTAATGCTATCACTGTCAAATTATTTGTAGTTTTATAAAGAGCAACAAAAACACAATTTTCTATCAATAATAATAGAGGGTATAATGGTTATCTCGTCTCACTGTAAAAACTGGATTGTGGTACATTAGAAAAAGATTTTTAAATGTGGCATTTTACAAAAATTTTGTTGCCAATTGGTACATTTGACTAAATTCCCTTATGAGAAAGTAGTAGTCTCTAAAAAGTTCGAAACTTATGGTACATCCTTAAAGTCTTTGCTTTGGCCATACCAATTTTATGATTGATAGTGATTTCCCATCGGCCTTATTGCTTACAAACATTTCATGTCAAAAAAAGTCAACACACGTATATATATTTCGAGAAACATCAATTAAAAGACTAAGTAAGAATACAAACACAACACAAAAAGACTACATTTGTAACGATCATATGCTCATTTATTTAAATAATTTGAAAGCCTAACTAGTTAAGAGCTTAATTACACTGAATGTTAGTTAATTATATAAACCGAAATGGTCCTTATGCAGATATGACATTTTGAGATTTATTGACTAAGAAATTGCAATCTAGCATTTTCAACCAAGTCTCTCGCCTCATTACATAATGAAGAAATGAAGAATCACTCTCATAGTTACGCTTAACTGATAATAAATTCTAGTAGATATAAGCAAATATACACAAAGCTGATGATAATTTTCCTACAATCTGGACTATGATGCTCGTCAAACAAATCATTTTTTTGTCTAAACACTTGCATTCATTACTTAAAAGAGAAGGTTCACACAAACAAAACTTATAAAGCAAGAAACAAGGCATTCCCTAATGTCACAACAACAAAGAAACAAGGCAAATATAAAGATAGTCGACAATAGGTTCTTGAGAGCTTTGAGCCAGAATTTTGGAAAAAACTTGGTACATGTGAGATTAAGATTATCGACAAACTCTTACATGAACAAATTAATGGATGAGAGGTAGCCACTGTCATAAGACGCGATGGCGTTAAAGAAAAGGTCAAGGCTGAGCTTCTCACCGGTTTGAGAAGATCAATACAGAGTAGGAGCTTGACACAAATTCGAGCAAGTTTTGGAATGCTCTGTCTCTTGATGATAATTATGATTAGTGAAGTTGCCAAAAAAGTGTAGAATGGTCTTGGATAAAACCAAAACCAAAGAAAGCTCCTGGACAACTTGAGTTTTGGATCCAAATACCATAGACACTCAAGCGATAGAATTCAAAGGTCAAGGCCAAATAGGTTACTATTACCAGGATTCTCAGGAGGAGCGAGTGACGCCAAAGCAACAATGATGACTTACTTCTCAGATGGGAACCATAGAGAAAGTGATCTAAATCACACCATTGGCTAAAAGTTGCCGTCAATAAAATATGTAAATTAGCGTATCTAGATTGAAATAGCTTTAGGATTGAAGCCACCATTGTATGAACTTTTTATTAAGAATGAGCTTGCTTGCATTATTCATTAGAGAATGTACATTATATATAGTCCCAAACAATAGGGTTTTGCTAACTACTAATTACATTTATATCCTTAATACTATTCTCTCCTTTATACACCCCCTCAAGATGGAGACAGTTGCTTGACTCCAATCTTGTAAGTTAGATCTTGAAAACGCGGTCTGGATAGAGGCTTTGTCAAAGCATCAGCCAACTGATCATGTGTTGAGATATGTGACACACGCAAGGCACCGGATTGAATATAGCCACGCACAAAATGATAATCGATTGCTATATGTTTCATCCTAGAATGAAAAACCGGATTAGAGCAAAGATAAGTAGCGCCCATGTTGTCACAGTATAACACCGGTGCTATTGGTAGGACGATACCCAGTTCAGACAAAATAGAGCAAATCCATTGAAGCTCGGAGGCTGTATTTGCCACTGCAAGATACTCGGCCTCGGTAGAGGACCGTGCGACACTCCTTTGTTTCTTGGATGACCATGAGACCGGACTCCCCCCAAAGTATACGATATACGCATTTATGGATATGCAATCTACTTTATCACCTTCCCAATCAGCATCTGAATACGCATGAACCGTAAGAGGACAATCAGAACGGAGGAAAATACCATGAGACTTTGTACCCACGAGATAACGCAAGATCCTCTTTGCAGCCTGCCAGTGATCCGTTGTAGGTTTGTGCATATATTGAGAGAGGCGGTTCACGGCAAAAGCGACATCTGGTCGTGTAAAAGCTAAGTACTGGAGACTTCCAATAACCATGCGATAGGTGGTAGCGTCAGGAAGAGGTGTTCCCGAGTGCAACGACAGTGGTGATTGGGACATCGGTGTCGCAACTGGTTTTGCGTTTAGCATGTTGGTGCGAGCTAACAAGTCGGTGACATATTTGCGCTGCATCAAATGTAGCCCTTGTGCAGAACGTGTTGCTTCAATACCAAGAAAATAGCTTAGGGGTCCAAGATCTTTCAGTGAAAACCGAGAGGCAAGCATCGCATTGAAAGGTTGAACCAGAGACGAAGGACCAGCAATGATAATATCGTCGACGTACACCAACACATAAAGAAACTCACGACCATTTTTGTAAGTAAACAACGATGTGTCAGAGAGGGAGTTTGTGAAGCCGTGTTTGAGCAGGAACGTACGGAGCTCCTGATACCAAGCTCGGGGAGCTTGTTTCAGACCGTACAGAGCCTTCCGGAGTCGACAAACATGGTGAGGTCTATCACGATCCACAAATCCAGGCGGCTGCGAGACATAAACCTCCTCATTAAGTGTGCCTTGGAGGAACGCGTGATTGATGTCTACTTGATGGATCTGCCAATTTCTTTTAACCGCAACCTCAAGCACAAGTCGGACTGTTGTCGATTTTATCACTGGACTAAAAGTTTCCGAGTAATCAATGCCGTACTGTTGATTGAAACCCCTTGCCATGAGCCTCGCCTTGTACCTTTCAATTGAACCATCAGATCGATATTTTAATGTGAAAATCCACTTACACGGTATAACTCGTTGAGAGGGTTTAGGTTCATCGAGATCCCATGTCCGATGCCACATTTGTGCGTCAATCTCCTCAGCCATCACCTTTCGCCAGTTCGGATCTTTAAGCGCTTGAGCCACAGTGGTTGGAATCATCGGAGTTTTCGCAGCCAACAGATTGAGTTTCGGCTTGGGTTTAGTAATGTTGTTTTTGGCTCTTGTTTGCATAGGATGGCTATTTTGCGGAGGTAAGGGTGGAGGAACGACTTGAGGTTGAGGGGATGGAGATCGAACAACTGGTGTTGAACTGCGATGAGATGAGTTTATCGAGTGTTCGTGTGAGGAGGAAAACGATGGAGTTGTTGATGTTGGGCTTTGAGTAATTGAAGATGGGCTTGGAGGAGAGGAAGGTGATGATGTTGGATTTGAGGTTTGAGAAATAGTTGGGCTTGTATTTGGGCCTGGGATATTTGGGCTTGTATTGGATGTTGGACTTGGGTTTGTATTTGATTGTCGATCCCTAGCTGTGTTCGATCCTGGCTGTGACTAAAGCGTTAAAGTATTATGCGAACTTACCGGTGTCGGAGGAGACGACGGAGATGGAGGCACCACCGGAGTAAGTGGTGGCGTTGAGGACGGTGTGGGGTGAGAATCTGAGCACGGAGGTGAAGAGACATGAGTGAGTGATGAGGGCACGTAACGAACCGGTGATTGCATTGGAGGCGAGACATCGGAGACAGACGACGGCGGTGATTGAGACTTCAAGCAAAACGGAAAAGACGTCTCTTGGAACTGAACATGCCGAGATGTATACACATGACCAGTTGATAAATCCATGCATAAATAAGCACTTTGGGTTAACGAGTATCCAAGAAATATGCACGGCGTAGACCGATCGTCGAGCTTATTTGTTTGATACGGACGTAACCATGGAAAACACGTACATCCAAACACACGCAACTTCAAGTAATTTGGTGATTGGTTGAACAGTTTAGCGTATGGAGACATACCATGCAGTACATCCGTAGGCATGCGGTTAATGAGTTCGTCGCAGCGGCAAAGGCATATGACCAATATGTCTTTGGAACCGATGCATGACAAAGAAGAGAGAGACCTGTCTCCACAACGTGACGATGTTTACGTTCTGAGATGCCATTGTGTTCAGGTGTGTGTGGGGGCGACGTCAAATGAGAGATACAACTGTCCGCCAAGAAGGACCAAGTTGATAGATTGATAGATTGAGTATGAACAAGTTCGGTGATCACATGATATGGAGGCAGAGGAGTGAGGAAGCTTTGGTAATCAGCGCTCCGTTGAGGCATGGTCATAATGCTGTTCTTCCTCACTCCATAGAAATGATTAGAAACCAGAAGCAAAGTTTCTGAGAGCCTAGATCTTAGATAAAAAGAGGTCGTTAAGGGATAACTTTGAACCATGGATTGGAGATGGCATTCACGGACCCAAATCAGAGCTATCAAGATGAGATGTAGAGGGTGTTTCATGCCCTTACTATCAAAACAAGAGAGCGATACAATAGGCATTAGTAAATATTCAGATGAGTGCAACCTGGGCTTTTTTTCTGTGGGCTTTGCTTCTTGGATTGTTAACGGACCAACAAAAAAGACAAGGCCCACCAAAAGAAGTCCACCATTCTTGTTAGTTGACCTAGTTGGAGTGGTCGTACGGCGGTGGCGGCTCAGAGAGGGGGAATAGATAGTACGCCTCTCCGGCAGGTAAGGTTCCAGCAACAACCAGCCAAATGGGAGGTAAGAGGCTGGAACGGGAACCACAAAGACATTTCATATTTGGAAGGATGAGAACTTGACCTGAAAAGGAGGCGATGTGTATCGTCGACGTCTCCACCGGGTGAGATGTAGCGGTGGTCCAAAGGAGAGCGCAACAGTTTCCCTCGTTGCCTCAGTTGAATCTTTCTCAGGGGTGAGTAGACATCCATATCAGAGGGTATGCATGTCGTTTGTTTGTGGATCCGGTACACTAGCTGAAGCGTTAAGAGGAAAGGGGAGGGGGTTCACCGAAAAGTCGGAAACCATCTGCACCTTCTAGATTTGGCTATTGATATCTCGCCAGAATCTGAGGGTTGAAGGGGGATTGGTAGCCAAAAGAGAAACGGAGAAAAAATTAAAGAAAATCCAGAAAAAGTTTTAAACAAGAGGAGAGCGGATGGAAAGGGATCCCGACACTAGCAAGCAAAAGTTTCACTGGCATCGGAAGAGATCGGCAATGTTGAGGTCTCGATAGTAGTGCGTGAGAGATAGTCTTTTTCTAGAAGACTTTACTACCCACTCATTGCTCATCAAACAAACCCAAGAGGTTATAATGCTTAAGAAAATATTAACCCAAGAGGTTATAAAAATCTTATGATTTTACTTAGGAATCAAATTAAAGATCAATGCCAAAACACACATTATTAATTTAGTGGAGATTTGTTTTTTTTACTAAATAGCGACATTTAAGATTGGGGAAATTTCATTCACTTTTTCTCTTCCTAGACGTGAGTTCGCCCTAGCCGCCGAGAAAGTCGAAATCTGATCTCCACCTACCCTCTCCGGTAGCCAGCCCTCCTGGTGCTGTGAGAGGGTCCCTTTCTATTTTGTCTTTAGTTTTGGTGTCTTATCTCCGAATCGGTTAGATATGGTTTGGTTTGGTGAATATTGAATAAGTAGGTTTTTTAGCTTGGTAAGCAGATCTCTTGGTCTAGCTTCTTTGTTGATCTGCTAGATTTGCTAGTCGGCTTAGTTTGTTTCAAGTTAGGGTTCTTTTAAGTAGAAACTTGGCCTTCAATTGGAGAATCTTCTGGATTGTATGGAGTTTCGAGTTTGGGTTTTGTGTAGGCAGATGGAGCTGTCAATTCTTTTGGGCTTTGTGGTTGCAAAGAAGAAGTTAGTATTTTCCGGATTTGGTAGATACACGTTGCGACTCAAAGACTAATGTTCCTTCTTTGTTTGATCTTTCCCTTGTGTTGACACTGCTCAGGTGTATCTCATCGTTTGAAGCCGTCATTTTTGCTTGTTTGGCTGTGATTGCGTTACCCTCCCAGCCTTTGTCGTTCCTCTCACCCTTGGTCTACTCGCCAACCTTTGATTCCTATTTGAATCTTTCCCTTTTAAGCTTGGGCTCCATTTTGTTGGAAGATATGTTAGTCTTCTAAGTCGGCAGTTAGTTCTTATCATGTTTTGTTGTTCGTTGTGGTTGATAGCTTCTTGTCTCTTCCTTGTTCTCATTCGAGTTCGAGTGTTCGAGTGGTTAGGCTTCGCTCCTTGTCTCTGGTTTGCAAATCTGATTTCGTTTTGAAGGCTTCTATCTAGACGGTAAAGGACGCTGCAGTCGTCGTCGTCACGCCCAGAAGTGTGTTTGTGTCTTCGCTTGCCAGGTAATAAAGGCTTTGGTTCTGGTTCTGAGAGACCGGCTCTCATAAGGATAGGAGGTGGCTGATGTTATTGTTGGATTAGCCTTGGTCATCCTTGATAAATCTCTTCTACAGGTACTTCATAGAAGAGTTATTCTTACTTCTTAAGACTAGTGTATTTTGTGAGGTTTAAGTATAGTTGTCTTTGCTTTTAGTTTAAGGGTTTGTCCTCTCTCGTTTTATGATGCAGTTTTTTAGCTTATTTTAAGTATTTTGTATTTTGTAATAAAATAAAAGACTTCGGAGAATCCTTATTTTCTGCCAGTTTTGACTCTGGAGACAATATGTTGTCCGCCAGCTTTAATCTTTTTTTTTTAACTTTGTATTTTACCCTTTATACCAAAACTAGTTCATTAATAAAATTTCAGATAATAATAATAATAAAAAAAGATCTTAGAAATTAACAATATTTATATCTATCGTTTTAAACTCGATTAGCTTGGTAGATTTCAAATAAAATAAAATAAAAGTTTGGTACGCTAGGGTATAGTGAAATTTCAAATGATTTTTTTTTAAGATATGGGTTTGTGACACCGCCATGCTCCATCAGAGCGAAAGATGTCGCTGAAACAGAGTTCTACGACTACTAGAATGAGAAAAAGACAATTACAACAGCAAAGTATCATCATCAAGTAATGAGATAGAAAAATAATAGTATCATTTTCAACTGTTTTTTTTTGTTTTTCCCATCAACTATTTTTTTTTTAAATTATAAATGTCAAAAAAAATTGTTGCTACAACAAAAAAAATTTCATCAAAACTAATTGTTTCTTGATATTGTAGAATTATAGTAATTTCATTTTTTTCAGATTGATTCAAATTTCTTTATAACTATTAAAATACTTTTCATAATTTGTTTCCTTTGTTTTCTGTAATATTAATTTATATTTTTGATTAAAATACTAAAATAGTAATCATTCTCATCTTTTATAGTTTCTACCTTCATCTTCTACCGTCCCCCCACCCTTTATCTCTCTCTCTCAAAAGGCAAAAAAAAAGAAAGAACAAAAAAAAAAAAAAGCAATCGAATTCACCATCCTTGGTAAGTTTCCTCTCTCCAATTTCATAAAATATTTAGTTTTTGTACTCTTCCTTCTCCTCTTCCTCCTCCTCTCTTTATCTCCGTTGATGACGTATTATCTCCACAGTCACATAACCCTCTCTGTTCATCATATACTTTGTTGTTTACCTTGAAAAATGTCAGATTTTGAAAACCCTAATAAACGAATCTGACGAACTTGGTTTGGTTTTTAACTCTTACATTGACTCCTAGATTTCAATTTCGCAAGATTAACATAAACCCTTTTATAAAGTTGAGTTCTTTCGAGGATTGGTTTTAGAAATTTTCGAATGTTAGTAGAACAGAACAGAGATTGATACACATATATGAAAAGGAATGATCTTTATTTGTTTTGTTTCTTTGCAGTGTATTGTTTTCTTATATTATGATGAATGAAGATGGATTGAACAATCGAAATTGGGGATACTACGAACCGTCTCAGTTCAGGCCAAATCTAGGGTTTCAACTCATTCCAAGTGTCATAGACAGAAACGAGAAGCCATTTATTGTCTCCCCTCAGAATCAAAATCAAAACTTTATCACTCCTAATGTGTTGTATCGTGGTGGTGGTAGCAGTAGTAGCCTTATGTCGTTTCCGCGTGATTACACTGCCTCTGATGCACCTTTCATGAGTTATAGTTGGTTGAACCAGCATAGAGATAGCAAGTTCTTTAGCAATGTACCTAGTAATCCTTCTAATCATCTTGTTCCGGAGACTTCTAGGATGACTCAACCGATGCAGCTTTTGCAGCCTGAGGTCGAGGATGAATCTCTCAAGAGAAAGCATCAGAGAGGTGCTCCTAAGACGAAGAAAGAGAAGAAACTGAAGGATGACAATATGCCTAGAGTTCAAAGAGAGAGAAGTCCGTTTTTTAGGAAGAGTATAGAGATGGTGATTAACGGGGTTTCTATGGATATTGGATGTTTACCAGTTCCGGTCTGCTCGTGTACCGGGATGCCTCAACAGTGTTACAGATGGGGATGCGGAGGATGGCAGTCTGCGTGCTGTACCACTAATGTTTCAATGTACCCTTTACCGATAAGCGCAAAACGCCGCGGTGCGAGGATTGCTGGAAGGAAAATGAGCCAAGGTGCCTTTAGAAAGGTTCTTGAGAAACTCTCTGCTGATGGTTTCGATTTTTCAATCCCTATTGATTTGAAGTCTCATTGGGCAAAACATGGAACCAATAAGTTTGTCACTATCAGATGAAAAGTCTAACCTCTGTTTTTTTAGTTCTTGTGGGTTTTGATTCATTTTTTTGTGTCTACTATGATCTGAACTTGGAATCTAATTCGGCAATGTATCATCAAAATGTTGTACCTCTTTTTGAAAATTTAAACAGCGTAAAAAATTGTGTGTTTATGTACAGAACCAATAAAAAAAAAATTATCAATCTTATCCAGATTGTTTGTAATGTAATGTAATGTGTCACTCACTAGAAAGTAATCAAATCTGGCATTGTGTAATTGATATAAACTGGTTGGTTCGTTACTATAAGAGGCAGATGATTTTTATGATAGTCGTCTTCGAAAATCTCCCATTTGTCTGTGATGATCGTCTTCAGCTTCCCCGGTTGCTCCAACACTACCATAGCCTTCTCATCCTCTACTTCCACTTCTTCTTCTTTCTCTGGCTTTGGCTTCGGCTTCTCTATCATTTCCTCGATTGCTTCTACTTCCTCCTCGGGTATACTAACGAACTGAGGGGTTTCTCGCGCGTTAGGGACACCAAAACCTTTGCAGAAGTCGAAGTAGATGGTGAGATCCTCTCCCTGAGAGGTGGCCTTTTGGACTATCTTCAAAACCGTTGCAGCTTCCGTCTTGCCAGCCAATGGAAGGATTTTGATGATGCCGCTGCGAATTCTACCGAAGATGTTGATACTCTCGATCACAAGACAATCCATAGCTTCTAAGATCAACGTCTTCTTCATATTGTCAGCAATTGGCTTAATCTGAATAATCATATCGAGGAGAGACTGAAGCTTCTGTATCTTTTCGAGGTCTTGGATCACGTTTTCGACTTTCTCATTGGATTTAGTTCTGTTATTACGGATGCGGTGAATCTGATCGGACAAGAAGGAAGAGTAGTTATGAAGGAAAGCGAAGTAAGTCCGAACAAAGATGTTGAACCCCCAAGTCTTGCTGAGACAGGAATGACCATCGGAGAAACCTGAAAGATCGAAAGGAAGACGACGGATCTCTCCGACAACGGAAGGAACTTTAGTACAGAGAACACCGTGAAGAAGCATTAAAGATTTGAGCGCAACGATCCAGCTCCGCGTGTGGTTGACGCGGGTTGAGAGCGCATTGATTAGAGTCTTGAGGTTGAGAGGAGAAGAACGTATCCATTTGTAGACGCGGTGAGCGTTAGAGTAGTCGACGGATGTATCGTCGTGGGAGGTGGCTTTGATGATAGCTGTTTCGAGATCCGCGTTCCGGTATGAGCTGCTGCTGCTTCGCCGTGAGAATCCAATGGCTAGTAAGCTTTTCCGGTCTTTGATTGCGGCAGCAGCGCGTTTCCACAGCTTCATCATTTGAAGCCCCCTCCCTCCTATCTCTTTTTGCTCTGTTTCTCTATGTGAAACCTTTTCTTCTTCTACCTTAGAGAATCAAAAAGTCGTCTCTGTAAAAATGTCTTCTCTCTATTTTGAGCTTCTTATTTCCTTTACCATCCGTTACAACCGTCGTAACCGCTTTGTTTTTCCAAATAGTTTTTTGATTTTTTTAGTTAAAAAAATAAAGTTTGCACGTGCCATCGTATACACGCGTGTGGGTAGATTCGGTTTACATAGTGTGAAGACTCTAAACCAAACCGAATTCGAAGAAATTATATGAGAAACGACGAGAATACATTAGAATATATCGTTACTAAACCGAAAAGGATATTTAACCATTTCCCCTGTTTCCTAAATTACTATTTTAAATGGAAAAGAAAGGTTTTCTTTTTAATTGTTTAAAGTCAATCATAAAACAAAGAAATTGTGTATTACAGAATTACAGTTAATGTAAGTCAAACTTAATCTTTTTTCTTTCTTTCTTTATTTGACATTAGAATTAATCTTTTACAGATGCTAAGTTTGACAACTACGGTTGAGTTTATTCGGTCAAATAAAGCAAACGATAGGAATTTATTTGTCCAACAAAACAGCTGATTTATTATTTACTAGTTTTCCCTAATTTAGATTATTGGAACCCCATTCTTTGATTACATGATCTATACAGTTTCCTACTTAACCACTCTCGAGTCAATTATTCTCACAATACATTCGTGCAAAGTCACCCGGACAAAGTAAGTTCCTAATTTAGCTTCTTGGAACTCCATTTTTGGATCACATGATTGGAACTGTTTCCTACTTAACCACTCTCGAGTTAATTATTCTCACAACACTTTCATGCTCATCCTCAACACTTACTACGTCTCAACTAACTAGACAAGTCTATTTCCATTCAATAACCTGTCCTAGAATCGTATACGCTCTGATACCAAACTGAGACGATTGCACCCTCCGTTCCTCACACAAGACACACGCAAAACAATCTCATCAGAACCTTATAATTCCGACAAGACAACCAACATAGAAATTGCTCTTTAGAAAAACTTTCACAAATACAAGTTAGGTCCAACTAACCCATACTCCCCATCCACGAAACACATTCATCCGAACGTACTTCAGCTCCACAAGCACCTACATTTGTAGACTTCGATCACTCCGCATCAGACTCCTTCGACATCCGACCAAACAAGCCACTTGTCTCCACTTCATGAAACAAGATTCACTTAATCACGTATCCCAAACACTATCTCTTAGTACATAGCCGCACAACCAACCACCCCAAGCGACCAAGTAACAAGAGAGATGAACCGGAATACTCTATTCCGCTCCAGCCACAGACTTCGCCTCACCAACGATCCGCTTTGATCCCATTGGCCTTTCTGCCAACCAATAACAATAACTACGGTTCACTTCCAACAACCGGTTAAACACTCCCAATGATTCTCGTCCGAAATCAAGTAGACACCAAACGCTCTGCAAGCGCTAACCATTGGTCTCGATCGACACCTCCACCTGGTGTCGACCCCCACTAGGCATCACCATCAACTCCTCTAGTGTTGATCGGCACCTACACCTGGTGTCGATTGTCACCCATCACACCACTTGTGAACCAATACACATGATGCCGATCGACAACCTCCATGTGTCAGTCGACATTGATGTCCTTGGAATCAACTCTATCGATCCTCTCTCGACAAACCCTAGCTTCAGCAGTTCTTCTAAGACCAAAACACACAACATGTTGGTGTCGATCAACACCACTTTGGTGACGCTCGTCACCCAAACCTTGCCACAAAACGTCTATGGAAAACCTCCATATTAACATCCGGTTAATTCACAAACTAACCGTTCATTTTGGAAATCCACCTTTGGATATGGAGTCTGTATCCCCATAAAGCACCTCACCAAATTTCAGCCAAATCAGACTCCTTTTCATTCTCCAAATATTGCCCCAAAACTAGACATTCCAGACCAGTCTCCCATGTCGCTCTGTAGGTGTTGGTGTCGACCGACACCACCATGGTATCGAACGACACCAAGCCAAAAACAATGACCAAAGTGTCCCTTTAAGCTCCTTTTCGCACAAAAACCTAATTCTCCGCATCCATCAATTCTCAAATCAATTATACATCAAAACTACACAACTTACCTTGACAACAACCATGGGAGAGCCTCCTTGCCTCTTCCAATCCACCACCAAACATTCACAACCTTCTGCACACACATGAATAAGATGGATCTCTCATCTCCTCCTCTTATGTGCCAAGCACATGATCTCTTCCTCCAGAATCCTTGATGCACGACGAAGAAGAAGCTCCCCTCAAGCCCACAGCTCAATCTCCCCTTCTCCCAAGACCCAGCTCGACCTCTTTCCTTCAACGTCCACCCTAAAACCATCTCCTTTCTTCTCCTTTCCAAGAGAGACCACCACAGCATTCTCTCATTCTCTAGTGTAGGAAACGACTCCCCCATAGTAAGAACGTCGAGATATCACTTATATACTTGACCCCTAGAGTTTTCTAGATCTAAACCGCATCAAACCGACGAGTATAATTAGTGCCAGCCTGGAGGACAAGCGATTGAGGTTCACAATAATTGTTTTTTAAAAAACGTTTTATCAAAGAATAATTGATACAAACTGTAGAAAATACCCAATTTTGTAGAAAAATGATCCAAGTTTTTCGAAAAAATAAATAGACTTTGTTCCAAAAATTAGATTTTATTATGAATTTGTATTAGTGGAAATCTACTAAAAATTTCCATATTTTTTTAATAATGTAAAGAGTAATTGTTTTTTGAATATTTATAGTTGATAACCATAGATTGGAAAATAATAAAGTGAATAGCCATGGTGTAAGATTAGTCTCTCTCTCTTCAATTGCAAATTACTCTTATATCCATTTTATATATTACATTTATTTTGTAAAATCGTACAAAACACTTGGTCTCTTTTGAAATTTCTATTATTATGTTGCTTTTAAAGTCAATCATTTTCTTTTATTGTAACATACTATTTCCAAAATCATAGAAAACACGTCTTTCACTTTCTTTTCTAATTAACATGTTACATCTTCCAATTACACTTATCAAATAAGATCTATCTTTTTAACACATTATTTTTTCTTATATTACATGTTATTTATTATATATTACATGTTTTTTCTAAAATCATTTTTTTATTTTAACATGCTATTTCCAGAATCACATAAAACATGTCCTTCACTTTCTTTTCTAACATGTAATTCGAAGATCTATCATTTAACACGTTATTTTTCTTATATTATATGATATTTATTATCTGTTATATGTTTTTTTTTCTAAAATTACAAAATGCTGCTGTATATTTTGTCTTTTACTTGAAGACAATTTTGAATTTTTACATCCGTAACGTTTGTGCAGAAAAGTTGGTAAATAACGTTTTCTACGTTAGTTTCTCTATTTTTTTTCAGATCATAGTTATCAAGCAATATTGCCTTTTTATTACTCTAAGGCTTGGAAGCGGGGCTGTGCGTAAGACACTGAAAAATACAGGACCAGCCTTGATTAAAACTAAACCGCCAAACCAGAGAAATTGTTGGTGTCGACCAACACCCCTGTGGTGTCGCTCGACACCCACCCAAAACCTCCTTTTCAGTTTATGGGTGTTACTGTAACATTCTGGTTTCCTAATTTTAGAAACTGGCCGGTTTGGTTTAAACTAACCGGCTTGGTTTGAGTTTACTGATTTAGTGTTGGTTTTGGAAAAATTCTAAGAAGTGTTTTATAAGTCTTGACACCTTATCCTTTCTGCTGTTGTTGCTGATTTCCTGCTTGGGATATGAATAAAGGAAAGAGAGAGCAAGAGAGAGGAGCTTGACATGGTGTAAAGGAGATTAAGGAGATATCAGAATCATAGGGTTTGGTAAAAAATGATTTCGACATAGCAAATCGTAGCCAAAGGTAACTAAATTTGGTGGAGTTATACATAAATCTTTTATCTAGATGCTTGTTTTGACGGATTTGTATTTGAGTTGATAATCGAGGAGTTATCTGCATTTTTATGAGGTGCTTTGTCTCAGACGCAAACTAAGACCAGCGGTACCTGACGTGGGCTCGTCTGTTACCTGATCGGTACGAGATTTTGTGGGAAGCTTCGTGATGTATAGGACTAGATTTTCACTAGAGGGATTTGTAAGTTAATAATTGGGTTTTGTTTTAGGGCTTTGTCTTTAAGACCGAAGGTTTCTGTTATTTTTGCCAATTTTGTTTAAATGTCATTTTGTTTGTGTGACTAATTGTAGGGTGTTTCTGGGCTGTTGCAGACACAAGGCGAGCTTTTATTATGGTTGTAGTTATTTTCGTGAATCACTTTTGATAAGGTGACCATGAGCTTATCTGAGCGATTGGGTTGTTTGACTTGTTTTGTGTGTTGATGTGTAGGTGTTGTGAATGCGTTATTGGGTGTTCTGTACAATGGCTGGTTGTTATGTTTATTTGTAGTTTAACTCTTGATTTGCTTGTGTGTATAGCTCACGCATCTCATTGTGTTTGTGGTGCAGGTAATGTCTAGCGTGGAATCATGGCGATGAGGAGGAGGATAATCTAGGGTCTCGGTTATATTATTGGTTATGTTATTTATGTTAGAATCTAGTTTAGAAGTATGTTAGGTTGCTGATTTTTATTGGTTATGATTGAAATTGTATTTTAGTATATTGGATTTGGTTTGATATGTCTTCCGTTGTGTATGTTTGGTTATAGATGGTTTGTTGGTTGGTTATAATTAAATATTATAGAGTATTTAGTTATATTATTATCATTAAAAAAAATGGATCGAGTTGTTTCAGTTACACAACCAAATCATAGACATTTCAAAAGTCAAGAAATCAATATATTCAATCTCAAACACCCAAAGTTAACTAAAATACCAAATAAATAAAAACAAATTTTGAATTTCCTTTATTAAATATAAACTTTCACACATAAATACAATACGATCATTGTTTAAAAGTCAAAACCAATCTTATATTATTTAGAAAAATTCTGGGATTCATAGTGAACACCTATCTTATTCACTCCCTCTTAATTAACCAATCAAAATACAACAATATGCCATATCATATTATATTTAAAAAGTAAATCAAATTTAAAATAAAAAGATAAAACAAATTAAGAAAACAAATTTTGTTGATTTTTTATTAAGAAAATTAATCGGTTATATCGGTTTGAGTTTATAAAGGAGGATTAGAGTTTAAATTTTATAATTAAAGAAATTATATGTCTGTATGAGTTTATAGAAAATTGTTTAGGGTTTAGATTTTACAACTAAACAAAATTATATGTCGGTTTGAGTTTACAAAAGAGTGGTTAGAGTTTATATTTTACAATAAAACAAAATTTTATGTCTGTTTGAATTTACAAAAGAGTGGTTAGAATTTAGGGTTTAGATTTTACAAGTAAACAAAAATATATGTCGGTTTGAGTTTATAAAATAGTGCTTAGAATTTAGATTTTACAACTAAAAAATATTATATGTCGGTTTGGATTCATAAAAGAATGGTTAGGGTTTGGGTTTAAATTGTACAATTAAACATAATTATATTTCAGTTTGTATTTATAAAAAAGTGGTTAGAGTTTAAATTACATAATTAAAAAAAATTATATGTCGGTTTAGGTCTATAAAAAAAATGGTTATGATTGTTGGGCATAATTTTAATCATATAAATTATAATAGATAAATTATATTATAATTGTGATATATTCTATAAATAATAGAGAATTGTGCATTCTTTAGAACATTGAGTTAATACCGACTGTAACAGTAAACATTGAGTCAATACCAGCCCTAACGGTAAGCATCAAGCTAATACGGGCCGTAACGACAAGCATCAAGCCAATATGGACCGTAATGGCAAACATCGAGCCAATACGGGCCGTAATGGCAAACATCGAGCCAATACGGGCCGTAATGGCAAACATCAAGCCAATACGGGCCGACACAACAATTAACGAGCCAATACGGGCTATAACGACAACCAACGAGTCAATACGAGCTGTAATTGGACTTTGTGACCGACTCTGATTTGCTACGACATTATCAAGAGAATATTTGACTCAATCTTGTGGAGAGAATATTCAGAACGACCTTATCTCATGAAGAGGCGGTTACTCAAACCAAATCCCATGAGGATTAGGGTAAAGAGACTTTCCTATAAATAGGGAGCGATATCGACATGATATGGTACGAAATCGAGAGCAAAACAATAAAACTAAAACACAACCACACGACTTAATTCCAAAGCATTGCCAGGGTTCCAAAATTGACTCGTTGTGCCTTAAACTCTTGTATTTGAGCTCGATACTTTGATCAATAAGAACGACTAGTCAACATATATTTCTTGTTTCCGTAGTCTCTAAACGAATCGATTATTTTTGCCCAAACAACGATTTAGATGTTATATTAAAAACTATGATATACTATCATACGGTTGCTTCTATTCATTATAGAGTTATGTATTTTCACCATATCTTATTTATATTTTTTGTTCCAATAGTTACGTTTATATAAATATTTATGTCTTTGAACTTTTCGTTCCAATATATATATATATATATATATATATATATATGTCTCTTCTTAGATAACTCTAT
Source organism: Camelina sativa (assembly GCF_000633955.1). Taxonomy (NCBI): domain Eukaryota; kingdom Viridiplantae; phylum Streptophyta; class Magnoliopsida; order Brassicales; family Brassicaceae; genus Camelina; species Camelina sativa. The sequence continues at coordinate 29,318,403 of NC_025689.1, forward strand.
ATCATTAACTGTTATGATGTTTTTTCCTCTTTATCATAATTTTTCATACAATATCTTATACTAATAATACATACAAATTATTAAAAAATTTGCCTCGATATAAGTAGAGTTGTCTCAATTCATTATGACTTTTCATTAATAATTTTTAACTAGAGTTAAATCTTTTTACCATATTTTTTTTATTATAAGTTTTTATTTTGATGATTGTGTTTTTTAAACTCACAGTTATATATGTTTAAAAATTATGAAGTTTTAATCTTACTTATTATTTTCTTCTTTTGAGATAATTTTTAATTTTTTTTAGTATATATTTTTTTAAATAATTTTATAATATATAATTTTAAATTTGAAATTTAATTAAATTTTATTTGGATTATTTGCTCCCCCACATCGCAGGGTCTGAATACTAGTTAAATAAAGGGAAGAAGGAAAAAAGATACACAACTACATGAGATGAGAAATAATGATTAAATTGGGGGTAAACATCAAAGCCCTAATATTTCCTTTTTGTTTTGCACAACCATAGATATAAAAAAGTGAATGAATCGACAAAAAAATGGAAACTTTGTAATTCTATATTTTTCCATAATTTATGTTAATTAATAGAAAAAAACTACAAAATAAAAATGGAAAATCTTAACTTGATAAATACTCAACAATAAGAAACATAACATTGATTCGCTCACGATTTACTCTCTTTATATAATCGCTCTCTGTAACTCATTGTTTCTTCATCGTTTTGTTTCGCTTCTGATTTCTCTCTAATATTTTCAATTAACGACGACGCAATGACAGAGACCGAAACTTTCTTGCCTCCCAAGAAACGCATGAGACTTAATGACGAACCAGAAAAAGCCCAAGTGGTCACGTCAGCTAAAAAGACGGTTGCCGTTCCAGGCAACGTCAAGTACAAAGGAGTGTTTCAACTGCAGAACGGTCATTGGGGGGTTCAAATCTACACAGACCAGAAAAGGATTTGGCTTGGAACTTTCAAATCCGCTGTTGAAGCGGCCATGGCTTACGATAGCGCATCCATCAAACTTCGACGCTTCGATGTCAACTCGTACCGAAACTTCCCTCGGTCCGATGTCACGATACACGAACCGGAATTCCAAGATCGCTTCACAACAGAATGTTTGTTGAACATGATCAGAGAAGGATCTTACCAACAAAAGTTCAGTGATTTTCTCAGGAGCCGATCTAAGATCGGTTGATCAAAACAAGTAAGAGGAGAAGTAGATCAAGAATCGAAAAAGGGTTTCTCTTGCACGGAGCTTTTTCAGAAGGAGTTGACACCGAGCGATGTAGGGAAACTGAATAGGCTTGTGATACCTAAGAGGTACGCTGTGAACTATATGCCTTGCATAAGCAACAAGGAGAAAGAAGAGGGTGAAACAGTGGAAGGTGTGGAGATTGTGTTTTACGACAGAGAATTGAGAAAAAGGAAATTTAGGTATTGTTACTGGAAAAGTAGCCAGAGCTTTGTCATCACCAGCGGTTGGAAGAGTTTCGTGAGGGAGAAGAAACTCAAGGAGAAGGATGTCATCAGCTTTTACACTTGCTATGTTAAGACATTAGAAGGTCAAATCAACAACTTCTTGATGATTGATGTTCATTACTCTTCAGACAATGGTTCCGTGGTCCCTGAGGAAGCAAACATGACGGTTCATGATAGTTCAGAGGAAGGAATGAAAACAGAAAAATTCGTGAGCTCCAAGTTAAAAGATGAAGAAACAAAAACAGAGGAGAACAAAGGAAGCTTTATGCTGTTTGGTGTAAGGATCCAATGTGCTTAGTAGAGATTTTTCTTCTTCTTTCTGTTGATATGAAATAATGAATTTTGTTCAACTGTAACACTTTTAAAAGATTATTAGTACACGCGTATAAAAAGATCACCACACTAGAAATAGAAAGTAGAAACCAACCAAACTGAAGATGGAAAAAATCGTTAGATACATTCTAGTTTCTACGAACATATCATGTAACCTAGGACGAAAACGAGTTTACGTCTATTCAACAACTACTATATACGATCAGTATGATCATGCTAGTTTGCATACGCCTGAATGTTTCGGATAATTTGGTTTAATTCAGATTTCAGATATTCAGTTTAGTTCTATTCTATTAAATAAAATTATTGAATGATTTTTTTTAAAAATCATCACATTAATGAATCACACCAATAACTATAATTGAAAAAAATCGTTACCCCTTTTTGAAACGTTCTCATACAACATTGGTTTTTAAATGTCTAATTTCAATTCAAAAGTTGAGTATTTTTCCTGTAGTCAAAACAACAATACCCGAGCTTTGGGACTTCTACATCTGTTAAAAGAAGACAATTGTTATGAGATCATTCTATAAGAGAGATGCAAAGAGCAACACTCATGCCAAGAACCAAAGATATCAAATGAGACGCGCTGTTTTTAAGTGTCGATTTCCCAGAGTTGTTCATCTCCGCAAGAACACCAGCAACAGCTATGTATATGAATCCTCCTGCTGTGAATCCCTGCAAAGATTTCAATTCACAAACCAAATATATTCATTAGCATTTTAGATGTTCTAATTACACGATCAAAGCGATGCAAATATGTCATTCACTACCTCAATCAACGATGACTGTCCTGGTTCATTTCCCCATACCAAAACCTGTGGACCGAGACAAAAACATCACCAGAGTTCGTTCAGTTACAATATTCTAGGATTCTGTTAAGCTGTGTTGAAGATATAAAAGACTTGCCAATGCAGTTCCTGCAAGTGCCACGAGTGCAGAGAGAAAGTTGAAGAAGAGTGCTTTCGTTACAGTGAAGCCTGACCTCACTAGAATCCCAAAATCACCTATCTGCAAGGGGAATCTTTTTAAGGAATCATACTTGTTGCTATGCACATTTTCAAGTTTGTTTAGGAAATATAGAGTAGGGGACCTCTTGGGGTAGCTCGTGGGCAAGTAAGAACATAGTTCTGGACCATCCACCAACTGATCCATAGATGAGAAATGCGCTTCCTAAAGCCATTCCATCAGTAAAATTGTGCTGCACAACAAAATGAGCCAAAAATAATTCTCATCTTTGGCAATCTTTCATTAGCCTTATCGAAGCTTTTAATGAATGAAAAAGGAGCACGTACTTACAACACCATCAGAGAACAAGTTGAGGTAACCAAAGACTAGGCTTGAATGCGTCTCCTCCTCTTCCGGTTTGTCTAATTTTCCATCAGAAGTCATTTCTTCTCCTGAATCTGATTTATCAGCAGCGTCACTACCAGAAGCATTTCTCTGCAATGAACATACAAGTCATAATATGGCGTTTGCTCAAAGAGCCCGTAAATGAAGTATGCTAAAACTGTTGTAACTCACCTTACGGAGAGATCCATCTGTAGAGCCACTAGAGACTTTCTCTGATGAATTTACAATAGCATCAGAGGAAGATTGTTGGTCCACATTTTTATGATCAGCATCATCCTTAAGTTTCTTACTGCCTGCATGGTGGTGGTGGTGATGGTGGCCCCAGGTATTGGAACCAGATGAGTGTTCTTCAACATACCGCACCAACTTCTCCACAAGAAGGAAGACCACAATCCCAGCTAAACAATCAAGAATGAGGTTTGAAAGTGTCAATTTAGTCAAACCATATTGTTCAATAAACACAAGAGGGAAGTGTTCTGATACTTACCGAGTACAGACAATCCAACAGACAAATCTTGTATAGAATGCGAGTGTGAAGGCGAATCCGAATGAGAATGATCATGATGGGCATGGTCCTCATGGTGATCATTAGAGTGAGAGTGACCACCACCTGCCAAACGAAATGAGAAGGCTTTTAAAGTCAATTGATGGAACAATGCAGATACTAAAATGAGAATCAGATAATTGTGTCCATTAATGTACCAAAAGCATGGGGCAATTGGTGAAGAAAAGCATCCCCCAACATAGCTCCTGCCTGTCATACAAAATAGATTGAATCAATAAAAGACTATTTGAAGTAACAACAGATCTTACAGACACATTTCCAAAAGTTATGATGTATAGAGATTGCTGAATCAAGTATTTTGACAAATTCTCAGAACCACTCCACCACCACCAAAGAAAACCTAATGTAGTAAAAAAAAAAACAAATGACTTACCCCAAACAGAGCCAACGCATCAACAAACCATTTTGATGGCTTCCCTTGAACTGTAAATTGAAACAGAACAGGTTACAACTTACAACAAAAGACTTGAAACAGTCAATCTAAGGAGAGAGACAGAGACTTTTTCTCCAGGACAATTAAAAAGCAAGGCTTTTTGGTTCATAGAGATACAAAAAAATTTGCTTACCGAACATAATGGGAAGCAAAACAAGGCAGATGAGTGAGGCCAAGCTAACTAAAAGAGAGCATCCCAATGCATTGAGCCACAAAGCTGCAAATAAAAAAAACAAGAACAATAAGACAGAGATTCGTAAGTCCTCCACTAATTCGTAAACCCAATGTAGCTTAAAGGAACCAAATTTACCAAACCCAGTAAGACTAGAACTTGATTCGTGATCGTGATCATGATCATGATCATGAAGACAAGGACCAAACCCACACAACCTCATATCCTCCTCTTCAGCAAGCTCCTCCGGCAACTTCATCTCAAACTTCGCCGTCGTCTTCTTCACGTGATGATGATCGTGGTCATGTTCATGGTCATGGTCGTGAGAATGACTACACCCACCACCGTGATGATGAACGTGATCGTCACGCGCCGGTGTTGACTGAGAGAATCCGGTTTCTACGCACAGATCCAGAAACAGAACCAAAAACAGAATCGGAACCAAGACGTTTCTCAGCGAGAACGACATCAGAGCTAAGAAGAGCGACGGTTACTGCAAGTGGCTTCAATGGTGATGAAGCAGACGATGCAGAAGAAGAGAATGATAATTCCGATTATGATTCCGAATGTGACAACATCCATTTTTTTGTAATAATCACAAAATCGTATCTTTTTATAATTTGTAAATTTGGCCCTCTGTTTCGAAAATTAACTAGAAAACCCTATTTTACTGGGAACTTCAGTTAAAGAGACTGGACTCATCCACTCACAGATGAACCTTCCGGACCACGTAGAGGGTTTATATACCATATTCATTATGGAAGATGTCAAGTTAGAAGTTCAAGATCCAATCTTGGTTTTGTGAAAATGAATTTGTTTTACAACTATTAAATGATTTTTAATAAATAAAATACATACAGAGATTATGATGATATTGTAACTCCCGCAGGCCTTCGAAAAATCAAACAAAATGTGACAAAAATGTATATATATGATGATATTGTAATGTGAAACATAGAGAGATTAGACCTGAAAACCGTTATCTGTTGAAATTATATTCATCAAAGCATTAAGCATCCATCGTCACACGAAAGAAACAGAGGATTCAGTTCCTAAAATCAAGGTCTAATGTCCATTTCCCAAAACACAATCGCCACAAAACACACCCCACACCAACAAAACAAAAAGAAGAGAAAAAAACCAAAAACAAAATCAAGAAAAAAGAAGAAAGGTATAGAGAGTTTGTATGATATCTTCTTTTGAATCTTTCGAGGAGGAAAGAAAGAAACAATGGCAACAATGAAAATACCAATGACGGTACCTTCTCCTCGTGTCGATGTTGACCAGCTCTTTAAGGCCTTCAAAGGTACGTATCTATCCGCTTCTTATATAGTTCTATAACAACTAGTTTTGTTACATTTTTTATTTATTTTTGCGCAATTTGTAGGAAGAGGTTGTGATACTTCGGTGATCATCAACATCTTAGCTCATCGCAATGCAACGCAAAGAGCTCTCATCGAACAAGAATACGAAACCAAATTCTCAGATGACCTTCGAAAACGTCTCCATTCCGAGCTTCATGGTCATCTTAAGGTTAATACATAAATCTAAGCCTTAACATGAAATGTTTATTCATGCATGATTTTAAACAAACAAAAGTTATTTTATTTTATTTTAGAAAGCGGTTCTTCTATGGATGCCTGAAGCAGTGGAACGAGACGCTTCAATACTGCAACGTTCCTTGAGAGGAGCCGTGACTGATCACAAAGCGGTTGCTGAGATTATATGTACACGATCAGGCTCTCAGCTTCGTCAGATCAAACAGGTTTACAACAACACTTTCGGTGTGAAACTTGAAGAGGACATCGAATCCGAAGCTTCTGGCAATCACAAAAGAGTATGTAATCTCTATTTGATTCAAAATGGTAATAGAGATTGACATATACATATGTAATATGTAACAGGTTTTGCTCGCATATTTGAACACTACACGATATGAAGGACCAGAGATTGATAATGCGAGTGTGGAGAACGACGCTAGGACTCTCAAGAGCGCGGTTGCTAGGAAGCATAAATCTGATGACCAGACGTTGATTCAGATATTCACAGACCGAAGCAGGACTCATCTGGTCGCTGTTAGATCTACTTACCGTTCCATGTTCGGCAAAGAACTTGGAAAGGTATGATCAAGAAATCATATAAACTTGACTCAAAAGAGTTTTCAAAAATAATCTTCAACTTCTCTATTTTTTTCCAATCTTGATAGGCCATAAGAGATGAGACCCGCGGGAACTTTGAGCATGTCCTTTTGACAATCCTACAATGTGCTGAAAACTCTTGTTTCTATTTCGCAAAGGTAAACGTAACTTGAGATGTTTTTCTTATATCATAAAGTTTACAAACTAAAAAATCTGAAAAGCGCATGCAGGCGCTGAGAAAGTCGATGAAAGGGTTGGGAACAGATGACACAGCGTTGATAAGAGTGATAGTGACAAGAGCAGAGGTGGATATGCAGTTCATCATCTCGGAATACCGAAAGAGATACAAGAAGACTTTACACAACGCTGTTCATTCCGATACAACTGGTCATTACAGAACTTTTCTCCTCTCTCTTTTAGGCCCTAACGTTTGATCTCTTTCTATATCCATATATCCACTCCAACATTTCACTTTTGATTCTCTGTATCTTACAACATTTCTTGCAACAATCTTGAAGGGATATTAAAATATGTTTATATGTAAGTCTAAACAAATAAGGGAGCAATTCAAACTGGCAAAAGAGAGAAACTAAGAAGCTACTTTAAATTCATCATCAACACATAAATAATCTCTAATCGGATTCGACTTTGTGTATAGTTTGATAAGTTTTCCATTGAGGCAAGGATAGTAATAGCACCTTGAGTAACTTTGAAGTATATTCTTCCCAAGAGGTAACCGCAAGAGATACACCCGTTAAGTCGAGTGATTCCTTCAGATCTTCATTAGAGCATGAATATCCAAAAGTTGTGGTTACAAGGTTCTCATCTGGTAGGAAAACTGATTTCAGGGAGTTGATAGTTTCCAACTGAGGCTGTGAGATAGCTTCTACCGTGTCGTTTTCGACATTAGAAGTTTTGAGTTCAGAAGCTTTCCAATTGTAAAACTGAACAACCTATTATTTAGAAAATGGAAACAAAAAGAGCCAGTTCAATGATTGAAACTGAGGTCCAGTGAAACTAATCACTCAAAGCCTTAACGTCTAAGAGAAAGTACCTGAAGAGCATGAAGAACGTTGGCAAATTTTCGAGTGAGTAACTCTCCTCCTTTAGCTATTTGTAATGGTCCCATGAGTTGTTCTGAGGCATCCGTAGAATGATCTTCACCTTGTAAGCTATGTACACCGAAACCAAGAAGTTGCAACCTCGCAAAGCAGATATCAAAACCCATGTCTTGATTCGACACATCTCGGTGAGGGCAGAACCAGTACATGTTAGTGGATGCAGGCAAAGGGAGGCATAATCCATGTAATGTGCACTGGGAAAGACGGGTGAGAAGCTTGGAATCTTCGTCATGGGATGAGTCCCGGCTAAACCAAAGTGCAAGAGTCAATCTTTCTCCATCTGTTACCTGTTAAGTTTTAGTAACTTACTTAGGAGCATACAAACAAACTGAGAGGCTATATTGATAAGGCGAACCTCATCAACGGAATGAATATTCCGGTCATCAGCTGTGTACATGATAACATCCTGGTCAAGACAAGACACAAACACATTATTATTCAATTCTGAGTAGTAACTGTTGAACCAACTGAACAAGAACAATACTTACTCCAGCCGAGGGAGCAACAGTTGCTGGTTCCCCACTCTGAAAACGAAAAAGCCCGCCTTTGAAGTCTTTCTCGTAACTATTCAAGTAACAAACTGCCTTCAAACCAACTAAAAACCAAAGTCATATAACCACATAAACCTCATATTGAACAATAACGTCTATAGAATACTGAACTACGAACCGCGAAATCCCTTTGTTTCAGATATGGTCTGTTATCATCACTATGCCAACCAATACTCGCTCCTCTGCACCAACTGATTCAAAATACCAAAGAGAACAAAAATAAATGATTTCTTCTTCTTCACCTCATTATTCATGGCTTTGTTCTCTTAAAAGAAAAATGACTAACCTAATCAAACCAGTGAATTCAATAAAAAGCTCAAACTCACAACCAAATGTTTCCTCTATCTTCTCTTTCAACCTTTCTGTTACTCAAAACACACAACAAAAGATCATCACTTTTGAATCTCACTTGTCATTGTCATATGTAAGCTAAAAACAGAGAGAGAGATAAAAGAATGAATCTTGCGAGTTGTAAAGGTAAGGCTGACCTCGAATGGAGACGAAAGGGATGATAAGGTGAGGTGAATTAGTGGCAATGAGGTGAGAAAGAGTAGTGGAGAATACATGTGGTCTGTACCCAATCGTACTGCAACTCTTGTGTATGAACTCAAGCTCCTGTTTTTGTTTTTTAAAAAATTAACCGCAAAGTAACCAAACCACATGATTAGCACAAATCTTAAAGACACAAAATTTAAGCAAAAAAAAAAAGAGGGACAACCTTACCTTGCACTCTGCCGGCGACAAGAAATTGTGTAGAATCAGCCTCGGATGTTCTCCTTCCGACATCTCTTTCCTCTCTATTCGAATTGGTTTGTTTAGGGTTTTTTTCTAATTTATCACTTTCCTACTTTGGGAATTTACCACCGGTTTAGGATTTCTCACTAATTAAGATTTTAGTCATTTTTAAATTAAAGTACTTACTAAATATATACACTATTTGAATATCATCTCGTTTGGGAGAGCTTCTCTCTCTTTTCTGTGTGGAATTCTCAGGCCCAAAAATAAAGAAAAAACCCAAAAAAAAATTAGAAATTAGGAGAATCGGTTCCACGAGAGGGATTTTGAGAATCCTATGAAAACCGATGCGTGGTCGGCTCTGATTGGCCAGAGCGAAAAATATAAATAAGGAATAAAAAAATTTTACTCTATTTTTTTCCTTTCTTTCGCGACATGTCTCTCTCTAAGAGAAACGGCGATATGTATGGCGATTCGCCGTTTCACCGTGAAAATTCTCCGATTCACCTTGAATCGTTGGATTTTCCGGCTGAAACACGAAAGATCGTCATATATGAGAGAGATATGTCGAGGTTCCGGATTCTAATCGAGATTCCACTCGATGTGACGATTCGTTGCTCAAGGCCTTCTATCTCCGACGGTGATAACGATGGCGGAAGGTTCCTGTGATGGGATTAATGGGACGGCGAGGTCAAGCAGCTGGCGGATCGCACACACAGAAGGTTCGTCTGATTATTACTGATATATTGTGCTTGGGTTTACAATTCCGATTGTACTGATTTCACGGGGTAGGCTAAATCTCAGAAATTTGGTAGGATTTGACTTTAACTTTGGGTATACTTATGCGATTCCTTCTCTGTGGATTTAACCAGACTCACAAAACCGAATTAGTCACTTGTTGTATGCTTTGTTAGTGTTAAAATTTGATTAGAATGAAGTGGTTTTGTGTTGTGTTTTGTTAAGGTGTCATGAACCGTATGTTGGTGTTGTTGTCTCATTATTAGTAAGTGGTTGTAATTGTCTCCAAACAAGCAACCTTCATATGTATGTATGTTCGATTATGTAATCTCAAGTGAACTATTGTTGAGTTCTTCAAATTAGAGATACTGTTTCTCTGATGCTAAAAAGGGTGCTTGTTTGCTGCTTTTACAGGCCGCTTTGGAAACCGGGTTTTGTTTCTGATTGTATCACAATATCCAAATGTTTGGACAAGGGAATCTTTGGACCAGCTGATGTTTAATATTCTTGGAACTTCAACTCTTGTGGTCTCAAGGTCTAAACTCGCGGGTACTAGAACCACCTATGATGTAGAGTTACTAAATAAAGATGAAGCGATGTCTCTGTTCTGTTTATCTGCTTTCAATCAGAAATCAGTCCCTCCAGGATTCAGCAAAAGTTTGGTCCAGCAGGTAATGGGTCTGCCTACATGCCTATTAGTAATATTGTTTCTTCTTTGGATACTCATATTGACTCTATTTGGTAGGTTGTTGGGGAGTGTAAAGGTCTACCTTTGTCTCTGAAAGTTGTTGGTGCTTCATTGAAAAACCAATCTGAAAAATACTGGGAAGGTGCAGTGACGAGGTTATCTAAGAGTGAACCTGCTGATGAAACTCATGATAGTAGAGTGTTTGCTCAAATCGAATCAAGTCTAGAAAATCTCGAGCTGAAAACCAGAGACTGTTTGGAACTCGGTGCTTTCCCTGAAGACAAGAAGATCCCTCTTGATGTTCTCATAAACGTGTTGGTCGAGTTGCATTGGCCGGCGCTGACCCAGTGCAGGAGGTGCTTTTGCACCATGTCTCCTGAATTTTTAATTTTTTTCTTCAAGGTTTTAGGCCCTATATTTTAGACATTTTGTAATTTAGGATTGTAAAGTTTGAAATTTTGCAACTATAACCTTAGTTTTGGAGAAAAAAATAAAAATTGGGCACCAGGTCCCAAAAAAAGTTGAGCCGGCCCTGTCTCGAGGACACAAGTGCTTTTGCTGTTGTTGTTGATTTAGCAAACAGGAATCTTCTTACTCTAGTGAAAGATCCAAGGTATTTGAAATTTTATGTTTGTATTTCTCGACTTTGTAAAATATGTTTTATATTTATGAATTATGTAAAATATTGCTGTTTTCTTTTTTTCATGTAATATAAATTATTAAAAACCTATTTCTTGTTTTGATTATTTCATAATTTATTATAATGTGCTAATTAATAAAAAATGGTTTAATAAACATTATTTTATTACTTAAGTAACCATCATAGAGGTTCTTTAGTGGAGGAGTAATTTAGTTTAAGTTGTTAATAGATTCTCTTGATTAATTTAATATTGATAATAGGATTAGTTTAATTAAGAGAATCTTGATCCAAGTTCTTGAGTGGAGTTGGTCTAAAAATCTTTCAAAGAGAGAGAAAGCTTTTCCTGTCTGTTTTACCGTCCATATTTATTGAATATTTCTGGATTTTCTTTCAGCATCATCTGGTTTCTCTAACAGTGGTGGCTGCCGCTTCCGTTTCCAACATCGTCCGATTTCCTTAACGGCGGTGTTTGGCTTGCCGTCCGGTGTGGTATCCGGCTTTTGTCCGACAGAGATTGGCTTTCATAGCAGTGCATGGTCGGCTCTTGTCTAGCATCCTCAGCTCATACAGCGGTGATGGCTAGCTTTAGGTTTTAACCCGACGTAGTTCGGTTTTTTTTCTTTCTGGTTTTGCCTTCTCTCTTCTCCGGCATGCCCGGTTTGCTTTTCCTTTTGTTTTTTTTATCACGGTTTTGTTTATACCGTTGATTGTTTTTAGTTAAAATCTCATTGGATATGTGTGTTGGTGATAGCGATTCAGTGGCATCTCTGCTCAAAAAGGTCTAACTCCAACCTATCCTTTGGGTTTGAGGTTTACGGATAAGGATTAGGCAATTTGCAATTTCAGTTGAAGATCCAAAGCTCTTTCCTCAGCTTATTACTACTGCCTTTA
>NC_025689.1:29336359-29348026 GCF_000633955.1 Camelina sativa
GTTGTTGATTTAGCAAACAGGAATCTTCTTACTCTAGTGAAAGATCCAAGGTATTTGAAATTTTATGTTTGTATTTCTCGACTTTGTAAAATATGTTTTATATTTATGAATTATGTAAAATATTGCTGTTTTCTTTTTTTCATGTAATATAAATTATTAAAAACCTATTTCTTGTTTTGATTATTTCATAATTTATTATAATGTGCTAATTAATAAAAAATGGTTTAATAAACATTATTTTATTACTTAAGTAACCATCATAGAGGTTCTTTAGTGGAGGAGTAATTTAGTTTAAGTTGTTAATAGATTCTCTTGATTAATTTAATATTGATAATAGGATTAGTTTAATTAAGAGAATCTTGATCCAAGTTCTTGAGTGGAGTTGGTCTAAAAATCTTTCAAAGAGAGAGAAAGCTTTTCCTGTCTGTTTTACCGTCCATATTTATTGAATATTTCTGGATTTTCTTTCAGCATCATCTGGTTTCTCTAACAGTGGTGGCTGCCGCTTCCGTTTCCAACATCGTCCGATTTCCTTAACGGCGGTGTTTGGCTTGCCGTCCGGTGTGGTATCCGGCTTTTGTCCGACAGAGATTGGCTTTCATAGCAGTGCATGGTCGGCTCTTGTCTAGCATCCTCAGCTCATACAGCGGTGATGGCTAGCTTTAGGTTTTAACCCGACGTAGTTCGGTTTTTTTTCTTTCTGGTTTTGCCTTCTCTCTTCTCCGGCATGCCCGGTTTGCTTTTCCTTTTGTTTTTTTTATCACGGTTTTGTTTATACCGTTGATTGTTTTTAGTTAAAATCTCATTGGATATGTGTGTTGGTGATAGCGATTCAGTGGCATCTCTGCTCAAAAAGGTCTAACTCCAACCTATCCTTTGGGTTTGAGGTTTACGGATAAGGATTAGGCAATTTGCAATTTCAGTTGAAGATCCAAAGCTCTTTCCTCAGCTTATTACTACTGCCTTTAGCTGTGTCTTTTATGTTTAAGCTTCTTCGATTGGTTTTTAGTCAACAGAGGTGGATTAATCAGAGTTCTTATTCTCTTTTGAGATTTATGGATCCGTATTAGATCTTCACTTCTGTTTTGCAGTTGTCGGCGAAATATAAAAGATTCTATCTTCGATCTTCACTCGACGTTAGTTTCATTCTCCGGCGGAATCGATGGCTTCATCGGCAAAGGATGACGACGGAAAACTTTTAGTCTCCTCAAGTTACACGTGTCTCTGTTGTTGACATGTGTCTTGAGATATTTTAATTCGATCCAATCTTCTTCTCTAAATGATGCAATGTTGGGCCAAATGGACTTTGTTTATTAGTCTCTGTAAACCGCTGTATGTTTTTGTGGGTTTTTGCTCGGTTGTTATGTGTAATGTTTTATATCAATAAAATCTTCACTTGAGAAAAAAAAATATATATATATATACACTATTTTATTCAAAACTTATTTATCCTAAAATTAAACCAAATTATCCGAAAATTTCAGGAGTCTCATCTCAACTTCCTTACCAACTAGTCCAAATTATTGACTAAACCAAATGTTCTACACTAAAATAAAACTCAGTGATCCAATTCCAAACACCAACACATCTGCTTAAATAGGCAATTAAATATAAAAAAAAATCAGCACATTAATGATCACACCGATAACACCAAGACCAAGTACTTTAACTTAACTCTCTGTCTTGTCTATTTTGACTTTTTTTATTTTTATTTTGAGAACTCTCTCTAATACTGGTAGGTACCAGAGAACCTCAAACCCTAGATTTAACCTCACTTTTCTTCAAGCGAAGGAATCATCAAATCAATTCAACGATGTCTTCTTCACCTCACTCACCCACCGGTTCCGACTCATCCGCACCGCTTCTCCGTTCACGGCAATCTTCATCACCACGGCGTCAACCTGTAATCACGGTTCTGTTAAACCGAGCTTCAGGAAGACGAGGAGGAGGAGCTTCGATGGTTGTTAGAGAGACGGCTGCTCAGGAGCTTGAGGAGCGACGAGCTGATTGGGGTTACTCGAAGCCTGTTGTTGCTTTGGATATGCTTTGGAACACTGCTTTCGTCGTTGTTGCTGTCGCGATGCTTTTGGTTTTTAGAGATGAGAAGCCGAATGTGCCGATTAGGATTTGGATCTGTGGGTATGCGATTCAGTGTCTTGTTCATGTTGTCCTTGTTTGGCTTGAGTTTAGGAAGAGGAACGCTAGAGGCCGAGCTGGTGATTTGGAAGCTGCTGCTCAACAAGCTACCAATCAGGATAGTGAAGATGAGGATAGCGATGAGAGCATCGTGAGGTTAGTTTGGTTCTTGATTTCTTGAAGTTGTGATTGATGGTTTTGATTGCGTTCTTGTGTTTAGAATCATTACTTGCTATTAGTCTCTGCAAAATTCGAAATTGGAAGATTCAAATTCTGAACTTTGTATCATCAATGATGAAACTCTAGAATGTACTAATTGTTTCACAAATCAATTTTTTTTTTTTTTTTTGCAGTACTAAGACTTGTGAATCAATGAACACCATTATATCATTTGTATGGTGGATCGTTGGATTCTACTGGCTTGTATCTGGTGGTGAGATACTTCTTGAAAATGCATCGCATTTGTACTGGTATGGTGATGAATCTTTTATTACCTAAAAACTCTATTGTTTCTTTTTCATTTCAAGCTGAATGGTGATGACATTGAATGCTTGCAGGTTAACTTTTGTTTTCCTAGCATTTGATGTGTTCTTTGCAATCTTTTGTGTTGTGCTGGCTTGTCTTATCGGAATAGCACTCTGTTGTTGCCTCCCTTGTATTATTGCTCTTCTCTACGCAGTTGCTGGACAGGTATGAGTTTAAAACAGCAACCCTTTTGAATATCAGACTTACCTTTGGAAGAAATGAAAGCAATAAACATCGTTTGTGATTTGTTCAGGAGGGTGCATCTGAAGCAGATCTCAGCATCCTTCCCAAGTACAGGTTTCAGAGAATGAATAATGATGAAAAGGAAAGTGACGGTGGTGGGAAAATGATACCCGTCGAGGCAGGCGGTGAGAATTTGGGAAACGAACGTGTGCTTCTTTCTGAAGATGCTGTAAGTCTGTGATTTTGGTGGATGTTTGTATAAGATATTTGAGATGGAATTGAGTTTCAGAGATTTTTTGTTTTGTGTGTAGGACTGTTGTATATGTCTGAGTTCATATGAAGATGGAGCAGAGCTGGTGTCACTTCCTTGCAACCACCACTTTCATTCGACTTGCATCGCGAAATGGCTGAAAATGAATGCGACTTGTCCACTTTGCAAGTTCAATATTCTCAAAGGTAATGAACAGGAATGAAGTAATTAAAATATATAGAGGGAAACATTTCATCTTTTTTGTTTTATGTTGTGTTCTTCTTCTTGTTGTATAGAGAGAGGGTAGAGAAAGAAAAAAAAAAAGGAAAATGAAAATGATTTGTATCGTTTTGTAAGTCATAAGACAAAATAATTTGTTGTCATTCCCTTTATTTTTAATAAGAGTATTCATATAATGTAGATATATCATTGAAACAAATCAAGACCCAAGATCCGAGGATCTTTTTGACGGTTTTGGTCCATGATTAAAAAATCGCATTGGTCTAACTGTCCAACAAAGGGATAGTTTTCATCGACCACTTCGATGAAACGACGTTGCGTGTCACGTTTGTAATTGGTACCCAAAATTGCATACCAATAATAAATTTGCTTCCACCATATTCTAATTATTATTATTATTTTTTGAATAAAACTTGACTTGATTAAGAAAATGGTGAATTACTCAAATGTTACTTATTTAGGTAATATTATCAAAAAACTACAAAATTTTTTTTTATTATTAGAATGTTTCGGGTAATTTCAAAATACTTAGCCTGCCCGTGTTTTATGTTACCGGAAAAAACATTATTACAAAAATGCCATTGTCACATCAGAAATCGATGACGTGTAACCATAACTCAGCCGTAACGCGTTACAGAGTATGTTGCGGCTGAGTTATAGGTATGTTGTAGCTGAGTTATCGGAAAAACATTTGAGTAAGAGCGGACGGCTGACTTATGAAAATCTGGCTGAGTTATGCTCATAAGTCAGCCAAGTGTACAGATGACTTATTAAAATCTGGCTGAGTTATGCTTTAACTCAGCCGTCCTTATGGCTGAGTTTTCACCCGATGGTTGAGTTGTCAAAATTTTGGCTGAGTTATCAATACGATACGGCTGAGTTACTATTTTCCGACTGGCTGAGTTATGAAAAACGGCTGACTTATGAGATGTTGTTACGACTGAGTTATGGTAAAAAAACTATAACTCAGCCGTCATAGGCTGACTAATCGTACAACTCAGCCATTTGATGGCTGACTTATTAGCAAAAGATTAATTACTAGAATGTTATTCAGGTACGGCTGACTTATCAAACGATATGGCTGAGTTATATATTTTCAGTTGATGAAGTGGCTGAATTTGGCAGCAATTTTTTTTGCTTTTTAATTACTGTAATGTTTTTCATGTTGTGGCTGAGTTTTAGTTAGGTTGAGTTATGGTATTGTTTGATGGCTGACTTGCCACGTCGGACGCAACATCCATGTCAGCATTCCATGTCATCATTTTTTTTCTCCAGAAATATGAAATGTCGTTCGACTCTTGTTCTTCAACTGGTTAATAAGTGAACTATTTACCTTCTTATTCACCTTGTTCTTCTACTTCTTCTTCACTTTGTTCTTCTACTTCTTCTCCACCTTGTTCTTCATTATCTTTCATGGATCCAGTTCCGGTAATTGGATAAAGACACAGAGATATGTATTTAACTCCGACGATAGAGGGTGTATAGTTGTGCCGATAGACGGAAGCACAACACACGACAAGCTTGTGAAGCTTGTTCTTGAAGACTACGGATTGGACGCGTTTAGCCATGAGCTAAAGCTGAGATACATGTTCTCAAACAGGGCAATGAAACATATGGCGCATGATACTCCACCAGTTTTTGTCTCCAATGATCGACAGTTGCAATGTTTATTGGGGCTATGGAAAACCGATCAGCTACGTCTCTGTTTAGAGTTTTTGGCGAAAGAGTCTACAGAAACTAGTGGAGCTAGAGGAAGTATGATTCGGCAAAGCAGAGACTCGAAAGCAGAATCTACATACGAAGTGTACATTGGGGGATTTGAAGGCACTTTTTTTGATTATGGTAAGATCGTTGACAAATAAAACGAAGAAGAAGCTGTCGAAGTAGCATCTGACGAAGAAGAAGACGATGAATTTTCAACCCGATTTGATGTTTTCGACGACTCCGATGGTGAGTCATCTGATGACGAGAAGTTTTCTGTATTGGGCGAGCCTCATAGTAAAGAGGAAGACCCACCTACTCCGCTTCCTCAGAAGAAAGCTCATGAAGATGATAACTTTGCCGGATCGAAGATGAATCCGGAGGCTATTAGGTTGGAGGTGTCAACGCTAAAAATTGCTGTAGGACAACAATACATGAGCAAAAAGCAGTTCAGGAATCACGTGAAACTTATTTCGGTTAAGGATGGATTTAATTTTAATAAACCTCAAATCCGAGACAAGTGGTTTTTAGGTGTTGGGTTAAAGGATGTCTTTGGAGAGTTCGTGCATCTGTACAAGGGGATGACCCGGATTTTCATGTTCGTGTATACGATTCGGAACACACATGTTCTGTGACGAAACGTTCAACTAGATGCCGCCAATCAACAGCTGATGTATTGGCAGGTCTTTACAGGGACTATCTTGGTGATCTTGGTCCGGATGTTAAACTTAAAATTGTCGGAGTCATTTTCAATTAAAAATTTAGTCTAAAAGTAGTTACTATGTTTCGACTGACTTATTGATAATAATGGCTGAGTTATAGGTATGTATGGGCTGAGTTATTTACATTTTACTATGTTTTGACTGACTTGTTGATAATAATGGCTGAGTTATAGGTATGTATAGGCTGAGTTATTTACATTTTACGGCTCATTTATTGATTATTTACGGCTGAATTATTTGAATGTATCGGCTGAGTTACATATTGGCTGATTTATTAATTTGTTGGTGTCAACAGATGGGTTATTGGAAGGCTCATCGAACGCTGTTGAATGCAAGGCAGATCGATCAGGGAACTCCTGAGGAAAGTTTTAGCGAGTTGCCTTCTTACATATACAAGTTAAGAAGGGAAAATCCGGGTACAATCACGCGTATTCAAATAGGTGATGAAGATAGATTCAAATATGTTTTTATTGCTTTTGGTGCGAGTATTGCTGGGTTTGCTTTCATGCGCAAAGTTGTTGTTGTCGACGGAACGTTTCTCCATGGTAGTTACAAAGGGACGCTTCTAACAGCCCTAGCTCAGGATGGTAACTTTCAAAATTTCCCATTAGCTTTACACAACTCAAAGTTGTCATTCCAGACGAAAAGGATCTTGCGATAATCTCCGACAGACATAAGTCAATAGGGAAAGCGATTGGTTAAGTGTATCTATTGGCTTCGCGTGGAATTTGCACTTACCATTTGTATAAGAACATCTTGGTGAAGTTCAAAGGAAAACATTTGTTCCCTCTGGTGAAAAAAGCGGCAAAGTGTTTTAGGCTAACTGATTTTAATGAGGCTTTCAATGAGATTGAAGCACGTCATCCCAAACTACATGGATACCTCCAACGAGCTGGTGTCCGAATGTGGGTGCGTGTTCACTTCCCGGGTGAAAGGTACAATTTAATGACAACGAATATTGCAGAATCAATGAACCATGCACTGTCAAATGCTAGAAGTCTTCCCATAGTTCAACTTCTAGAATCGATACGGGATATGATGACCAAATGGTTTTCTGAACGGAGAGAGGATGTGAAATCACAGCTACCAACGCTAACTCGAGGTGTTGAGAAACTGTTACAGGTAAGTTTACATAAGTCAGTCGTCAATGTTGATAACTCTGCCATAACAGTAACCATATCTCATCCGTGATTGTTTCCTTATCTCAGCCATAACCATTATAGTTTTCATAACTCAGCCATTGTTGTTTCAATAACTCAGCCGTAATTGTTTTCATAACTCGGCCTAATATGTTTTTTTTGTTCTACTCCCTACTAGGACTGTGTCACCGCAGCAAGACTTATGGAGGTACAAACGATTGATGCTGTACGTGTGCAAGTGAAATATGGATCATCTTTGCATGTTGTAAATTTAGAAATAAAAAGTTGCATATGTCGTCGTTTCGACCACGAGAAAATACCATGCATCCATGCAATCGCAGCTGCAGAGCATATGGATGTGTCTCGTATATCCATGTGCGATACGAAATTTAGGAGTGTCGATTTGGTTAACGGATGGGCTGGTTCCATCATGCCTCCAGATGAATCATTCCTTGCTCCTTAAGTTGTGGATAATCAGAAGTGCTTGCCTCCGATTGTTGTGAACCAGACAGGAAGGTCAAAGAAGCATAGGATTAAATCATCTTTGGAAGTTGCCACTGAAAATAAACGCCCTAGGAAGCAACACGCATGTTCGCGATGTAAGCAAGTTGGACACAATGCAAAAACTTGTGCTCTATAGTTAGGGAGATTTATTTTATTTAGTATCCCAAAAACTCAGCTGTCAAGTATTATAACTCAGCCATCACATGAATCAACATGACCTTTTGTTTTCCGCTATCTAATTATTTTGTGTGATAACTCAGCCATAACTCACTATAACTCAGCCATAACATGAATCGATGAGACATTTCGTCCCGTATCACGGTAGCTCAGCTGTCATAAAATATAACTCAGCCATATAATCAGTCGTTTGCTTTCATATTGTTTCTTTTGATAACTCAGCCATAACTCACTATAACTCAGTCATCACATAAATTGACGTGACCTTTCGTTTTCCAGTAAAACTATAACTCAACCGTTAAGCAATATTATGGCGGGAAACCATAAGTTAACCTAATAATAGACGCGACCTTTCTTTTGATAACTCAGCCATATAGATTGTTTATTTTTATAACTCATCCGTTATTCACTAAAACTCAGCCGTGACATGAATTGACGTGACCTTTCATTTTCCCGTAAAACTATAACTCAGTTCAGCAATATATTGGCGGGAAACCATAAGTTAACCTAATAATAGACGCGACCTTTCTTTTGATAACTGAGCCATATAGATTGTTCATTTTCATAACTCAGCCAAACATCACTATAACTCAGCCATCACATGTATCGACGTGACCTTTTGTTATCCCGTAAAACTATAACTCAGCCTCAAAGTGAAAGTAGATACTAAAATGTAGAAGCATAAAAGACTTTAGTTAATACATGAAAAAGATGGGAAAAAGATACTAGCCAAAGAAATGGAAAATAATTACTGCTGATAAGGTAAAACTGGAAATCACTGCTGGAAACCCTAAAGGATCTCAGAGACTTTGAGGGACAACCACAAAAGGTAACAGTTTTTGCACATGATTTCATAGTCTCCATAGCGGAGAGAATGGAAACCATAATCCAAACAACACATCACAGCACAAGCGGGTGAAGGGAGTGGCGGGCTGTCAGAATAGCGATGGGCGGCTGAGTATGAGTTTTTCTGGGCTGTCTTATAACGACATAACTCAAACAGAAAATCATTACCGGTTACCATGGCGCCCGAAGACATCAGACGATAATGATTTGCATCAAACAGCTGGAGGTAATGGACAGCCATAACCTTATTCCCTTGACAAATACTTAGTATCCCACATGCTAAGGTGGCATAAACATCGGGCGGTACAATACGACTGAGAATATCAATCCCATGCTGGATATCTCTATCCTCAGCCACAACCCTTAGCGCTTCGTAGTAAAAGGCAATGGGGTTGCTGGCGTCAAAGTATTTGACGATGAAAGGCCTGTGCATTGGATGTGTTGATTTCTGATGGATCAGTACAAAGGAAATAGATAGCAGCTGTTTTTAGAACTTCTTTACTGTATACTGCATTTTTTCCCTATGACCAGCCCTTAAAATAGAACCAAGTGAGGACCATCGATCTTCTGCAACATCTTCTGCAACAAGGGAAACGATTTTTATGAAAACGTCGTTGGGGAGATCCGACATCTTGGGTGCTCGAGCGGACATAGTGTTGTAAACAATAATTTTATTCTAGTTTGTAGTTGAGAGGTAATAAATAGACTAATAATTTTATTGTTAAGCAATACTTTGGCGGGAAACCATAAGTTAATCTTGTAATAGACGCATCAACGAGACCTTTCGTTTTCCTATAAATACTGTAACTCAGCCGTCAAGTCATATATATATTTCAGCTATCTACTTTTAGATTGTTAATTGTGATAACTTAGCCATCACTTACTATAACTCAGCCATGACGTCAATCGACGAGACCTTTCGTTTTCCCGTAAAACTATAACTCAGCCGTTCAGCAATATTTTGGCGGGAAACCCTAAGTTAACTTAATAATAGACTGAGTTATAACTAGAACTCAGCCATCACATGAATCCTATAAACAGTTTAGTTTTAAGAGAGTATATCTGGTTTTTAGAAAGTTTTAAAAGGTTTTATAAGTTGTTTATAATGATATATATCAGTTTGATTTGCTTTTTTAAAGGCTTTACAAGTTGTTTATATTGTTTTAAAACAGTAAAATCTGAATAAAAATTCTTTTAAAATGGAGTCTACAACATCACAGACTGAAATATTTTATTAAAAGGAACAAATACAAGATCAATTATTCAAGAGTTTTTAAAATAGATTTGAACTATTTAAGTTTATATTTCAGTTTCCTCTCCCAGTATATTGGTTTGTCATCTCTCTAGCCATTGCTTCAAACCTTGTCCTATTAGATTTGTAGAGGTTGGCAAGATTTTCATTGATCTGGTCCTCATCATCGACCTACGGTTCAATCAACTTTTCCACTAATCTCTTGAAAAGCAAAATAATCGACATGGGATGCCAATAGGCGGACTTCAACACTCTTAGGTATATGCCTCCATTATCTGATACGTTTGGGTGGCAAATTTTTGTGACGAAACAAACCTGCATTATCAAGAAATTATATTTAAAAAACTATTGAGTTGCTACAAAAAGAGGAGTCCTAATACACATGCTTGCTAAAATAAAAGGGAGTATAATCAAAAACAGATACCTTGGGGGATTATTTGGGTAATCAGGCGGAAAAGGAAGACTCATTTTAAACACTCCCTCTTCATAAGGGGTGTTCACCGGTCCGATTAAAGTAGCCTCCTAATGGAAAATGTCGTCATCAACAATTACTAACAAAAAGGCAAACACACTCAATCTCTTTTATCCTTAACAGTAAAACAAATATAATCTGAAGATGTATGCGTTTGCCTGCTGTGACGTTTGTCGAATGATCCCTGTTTAAATATTTCAACCCAGACCTTAGATGGCTTGAAGAAAAATGGGCCATTTATGACGGATTGAAGGAAGAAGGTTATAGGATTTGTCGACTCTGAGAGATGATTTATACGTTTTCGTGAGACAAAGGTTTGATATGTAAGTCAAGAGCAAAAAGTATTTATAATACATGAAGCGTCTCTTTGGTTTACAAAAAGTACCCATTCGGCTTCATAAATACATAATTCTTACCCCTTCAACGCGTATTTATAACCGAACCAAAGTGACGCTTCACATATTACCCCAAAGCAATGGGTAGTTGAGAGGTAATAAATAGACTAATAATTTTATTGTTAAGCAATATTTTGGCAGGAAACCATAAGTTAATCCTGTAATAGGCGCATCGACGAGACCTTTTCGGAATTATAAATTACTATAACTCAGCCGTCACATGAATAAACGAGACCTTTCATTTTCCTATAAATACTATAACTCAGCCGTCAAGTAATATATATATTTCAGCTATCTACTTTCAGATTGTTAATTGTGATAACTCAGCCATCACTTACTATAACTCAGCCATGACATCAATCGACGAAACCTTTCGTTTTCCCGTAAAACTATAACTCAGCCGTTCAGCAATATTTTCGCGGGAAACCCTAAGTTAACCTAATAATAGACGCGGCCTTCGTTTTGGTTTCTTATTCATTGTATCATTGCACCTATAAATATCCTCTACATCCAAGTACAATATATAGCATTTCCTTCGATCATTGCATATGTAAGTCTCCTCTCCATCCCCTCTAATCTATTTCATATTTTCCGATCATTGCACCTATCAGTTAATGACGATTGTTTTTATTTTGATAGCCGAGCTATGGACGGAGAGGGTTCCAGTAGACGTCAAAAACACACGGCAGACGAAGCAATATCACCAGCAAGATATGCAAATTATGAGTGGGAAGAGGAATCACTATTGGCCGTGTCCGAAACTTTTACTCAGATAATAGTCGCGGCCGAGGCGGAGACAAAGCGTCGCTACACAGAAATTATGCGTATAATGGATGAGCATATAAAGAAGAAGGAAGAGAAGACCATCCTCATGCATCAAGTGGAACTAATCGACGCTCAACTATCCCAACTGAATCAAATCTTGGGTGGAGAACTTGTCGACTTAGCGACAGAGCACAAGAGGTTAGAGGAGATGAGAGAGATTGCGGCGGCCGATGCCGACCAGTGTGTGGTTCCTCCTCCTCTTGATTGGGATAAACTAAAAGCTCATGGTTCCTCCTCCTCTTAATCGGTTTTTAGAAGTGAATTCCATTGTAATGTCGTGTCTTCTTCTTTATGAACTCT
>NC_025689.1:29348340-29350869 GCF_000633955.1 Camelina sativa
TTTTTTTTTTTTTTTTTTTTTTTTTTTTTTTTTTTGTAATGTTTCATATTAATATAACTCAGTCGGTATTACGATAAATCAGCCACTAAAGATTTATAAATCACTATAAGTTAGCCGTCACATGAAACGACGAGACTTTTCGTTTTCCCGTAAATATTATAACTCAGTCATATATATCAGCCATTTACTTTCATATTGTTTCTTGTGATAATTCAGCCATAACTCACTATAACTCAGCCGTAACATGAATCGATGAGACCTTTCGATTTTCCGTAAATATGATAACTCAGCCGTCAAATCATATATATCATTCATTTATTTTCAAATTGTTTCTTGTGATAACTCAGCTATAAGTCACTCTAACTCAACCGTCACATGACCTTTCGTTTTCCAGTAATGATTATAACTTAGCCGTAAAACGATATTTTGGCGAAAAACCATAACCTAATAATTTTTATATTCAATTGTTGGCGGGAAACCATAAGTTAACCTAATTTTTCAATTGTTGACCTGAGTGATGTTCTTCTTCTTAAAAACGAAAATCCCCAAATGTCGAATGCTTAAACCCTAAAAAATCAAATTCTCGTAAATTAAGTTCTGGGAATCATGAGCAATGTATCTGGAGATTCGAGTTGTGCATCAAATGTCTGAGAGAGAGGACAAGGTACAGTTGTTGGCGTGCCTAAGAGATGTTGGTGTGGAGAAGCAATCGTGGCAAAAAATTAGAAATCAGAGTCAAATCCTTGTCGACGATACTTCCGTATTGGGTATGCAGCTGCGAAGAAGGTAGAGTCTATTTTAATTTATGTTGAATCTGTTCTTGTTGATTTGGTTTATGTTGAATCTGTTCTTGTTCCAATTGTTGTCTCCATCACCTTGATAGCTTATGAATGATGACCATGTCTTCAAGTGGGTCGATGAGGCACTGTTGGATGAGGTAGAGTCTTTCTCTGTTCAAACTGTAAAACTTCAAATGGAAATGGAGATTGAGAAGAAGATGCAAATGGAGCTTGAGAAAGAGCTATTTGAGAGAGTTGAAGATGCAAAATCAGAATTGAAAGCAAGGATGAAGATGATGATAGTTGTGATAGTTTTTGGTTATATGATCATGTTTGGTCTATTTAAGATAACAGGATGAGCTAGTGTAGCAGGATTTTGTGTTTGGTTGTATGATGCGATTATGTTCCCATAATGTTGTTGTTAATGGTTATGGATTCCAAGCAAACTAATGTTGTTGTTAATGGTGTTTTATCAATCTCTTTTAATAACTCAGCCATAAATTTACTATAACTCAGCCAAAACTCACTATAAATCAACCTTC
Source organism: Camelina sativa (assembly GCF_000633955.1). Classification (NCBI taxonomy): domain Eukaryota; kingdom Viridiplantae; phylum Streptophyta; class Magnoliopsida; order Brassicales; family Brassicaceae; genus Camelina; species Camelina sativa. The sequence goes on from NC_025689.1 coordinate 29,349,662, forward strand.
ACATGACCTTTCGTTTTCCCATAAATATTATAACTCAGCCGTCAAGTCATATATATCACTCATTTACTTTCAAATTATTTCTTGTGATAACTCAGCCATAACTCACTATAACTCAGCCGTCACATGACCTTTCGTTTTCTCGTAAATATTATAACTAACTATAACTCAGCCGTCACATGACCTTTCGTTTTTGTGTAAATATTATAACTCAGCCGTCAAGTCATATATATGTGATAACCCGTCCGTGGACCCCACTAGCCTCACTGCTAGTTGCCCCCATAGGCTGGCCCTGCAGGGCATCGATCCTAACCCATCACTGTGGATTAACTCACATAATCCACCAGTAGGTTATTGGTGCATCAGGCGTTCCTCGAACCCTGGTCCCTCACCCTTTAACAACCTTCCCACAGACAAGTTGCCACCAATTGATCTTGTCCTGTGGGAAGGTTGTTTTTTGTGACAACCCATCCGTGGACCCCACTAGCCTCACTGCTAGTTGCCCCTATAGGCTGGCCCTGCAGGGCATCGATCCTAACCCCTCACTGGGCAAATGGAACTATCAACTGGTGGCAACTTGTCTGTGGGAAGGTTGTTTTTTGTGACAACCCATCCGTGGACCCCACTAGCCTCACTGCTAGTTGCCCCTATAGGCTGGCCCTGCAGGGCATCGATCCTAACCCCTCACTGGGCAAATGGAACTATTCATCCAAATCCACAGTAGGTTATTGGTGCATCAGGCGTTCCTCGAACCCTGGTCCCTCACCCTTTAACAACCTTCCCACAGACAAGTTGCCACCAGTTGATAGTTCCATTTGCCCAGTGAGGGGTTAGGATCGATGCCCTGCAGGGCCAGCTTCGGGCCTATGGGGGCAAGCTAGCGGTGGGGTAGTGGGGTCAACGAGACGGGTTGTCACAATATATCACTCATTTACTTTCAAATTGTTTCTTCTCATAACTCAGCCATAACTCAATATAACTCAGCCGTCACATGACCTTTCGTTTTCTCATAAATATTATAACTCACTATAACTCAGCCTTCACATGACCTTTGGTTTTCACGTAAATATTATAACTCAGCCGTCAAGTCATATATATCACTCATTTACTTTCAAATTGTTTCTTGTGATAACTCAGCCATAACTCAATCTAACTCAGCTGTCACATGACTTTTCGTTTTCCCGTAAATATTATAACTCAGCTGTCAAGTC
>NC_025689.1:29351332-29386385 GCF_000633955.1 Camelina sativa
AAAAAAAAAAAAAAAAAAAAAGCGACAAGCATCCTATCAGTGAACTAGTTACTATGGGAAGGCTATCGTCTCTAGCATTCTGGACGGTCCTGAAGTCTCAGAATGGGAGCCGGACCGGATAGATCGGACTCCAACGGTTCTTCCATCACCAGCTTGCTCAGTTGNCTAGCGGTGGGCTAGTGGGGTCAACGGGACGGGTTATCACATAAAAATCGATTTTTATGTGACAACCGTCCGTGGACCCCACTAGCCTCACTGCTAGTTGGCCCCATAGACTGGCTNATCGGCACTTCAGAGCCCTTGGACACCATCTCCTCCAAGAAGGCACATGGACTTTCTACGTCATGACTTTCACTGAAGAAATGGTCTGTTGACTCCAAATAGTTGACGTACCGCCTCAGCCTCTCCAGGCAAGCTCGGTAGGCCCAGACGTCCGTGATGTGCGGGAAGTCAGACTCTCCCAAAGGTTCGTAATCACCTTCGGGTAAGTTGGGCACCACCATACGGGAGACCTATTCTTCGCACGAGGCATGCTCAGCAAGTAGACAAGTCATGCGCCACTTTGCTAGAAAAAAACCTTCGGCGATGAGCTCATCCAGGACTCGAATAGTCCCTTTTAATCGGCAGAGCCGAAAGACTTGCTTGAGTTTAAGACAAAGTGCTTTAATATACGCGCCAAGTCTCTTGCGGCAATCTTGATACATTCAGAGTTCCTTTTGCAAAGGATCCCCTTCAGGCTCGACGACATTGAAACTTGGAACGAGTTCACGGGATCAAGATGTCTCCGTCTCCTCTTGAGGGGGGGGGGCATTATCCGACGCATTCAGATCAAAACCGCTAGTTCCAGCAGCTGTCAGTTCTCGGGCTCGTTTCAACCATGCAGATCGGGTAGTCACTAGCATCTTTGCTAGTTTCGTTCTAGTTTGGAATGCTCTGAACATTTCCAACCCTTTCCCTATTTATACTAAAACTTGGAACGAAACCCCCATTGATTCCACTGCGTCCCGAGAATAACTCTAAAAGACCGTGCAAACATTCAATGTTTCTTGCCACGCGTCCCTAAAAAATCACTATAACTCAGCTGTCACATGAATCGGTGAGACCTTTTGTTTTCTCGTAAATATTATAACTCAGCCGTAAAGTCATATATATCAGATTGTTTCTTTCATATCGTTTCTTGTGATAACTCAGCCAAAACTCACTATAACTCAGCCATAAGTTATATATGATTTGGCGGTATTACGATATCAAGGCAACTAACACCAGTTTGACAACACCATTTTACCGGTATTATGATATCTCAGCCATTACGGATTTATAAATCACTATAACTGAGCCGTTATATGAATTGACGAGACCTTTCGTTTTCCCTTAAATACCATAACTCAGCCATAACTTTACTATAACTCAGCCGATAAATGATAGGAGATACTAAAATGTGGAAGCATAAAAGGTGGATAACAGGGACCTTCAATACATTAAAAAAGATACTCGCCTAAGAAATGAAAAATAATAATTTTAAAATAAATAGACTTTAGAATCACGAGTTGATAAGGTAAAACTGGAAATCACTGCTGGAAACCCTAAAAGATCTCACAGACATTGAGGGACAACCACCAAAGGTAACAGTTTTTGCACATGATTTGATAACTGTCTCCAAAGTTGAGAGGATGGAGACCGTTATCTAAATAACACAGCACAACACAAGCGGGTGAATGGAGTGGCGGGCTGTCAGGATAGCGAACGGAGGCTGTATATGAGTTTTTCCGGGCCGTCTTATAACGAGATAACGCAAACAGAAAATCATTACCAGTTATCATGGCACCCGTAGACATCAGAGGATAATGATGTGCATCAAACAGCTGGAGGTAGTGGACGGCCATAACCTCATTCCCTTGACAAATACTTAGTACCCCACATGCTAAGGTGGCATAAACATCGGCCGGTACAATACAACTGAGAATATCAATCCCACGCTGGATATCTCTATCCTCAGCCACAACCCTTAGCCCTTCATAGTAAATGGCAATGGGGTTGCCGACGTCAAAGCATTTGACGAAGAAAGGCCTGTACCGCCCTTCAATTTGGAGGCCACCATCACGGGCATTGGATGTGTTGATTTCTGATGGATCATTACAAAGGCAATAGATATCAGCTGTCTTTAAAACTTCTTTACTGTAAACTGCATTTTTTCCCCTATGACCAGCCCTTAAAATAGAACCAAGTGACCACCATCGATCTTCTGCAGCAAGGGAAACGATTTTTATGAAACATCGTCGGGGAGATCCGGCATCTTGGATGCTCGAGCGGACATAGTGTTGTAAACAATAATTTTATTCTAGTTTGTAGTTGAGAGGTACTAGACTAAAGTTACGGGAATACTTGTATATATACAGAGATGGAATAATAGTATATTATTTGGTTGGACCAGAGTACAAGAAAGTTATTTGGATGATGACCTTTTGTTTTCCCGTAAATATTATAACTTAGCCGTCAAATCATATATATCATTCATTTACCTTCAAAATTTTTCTTGTGATAACTCAGCCATTACTATCTATAACTCAGCCATAACATGACCTTTCGTTATCCCGTAAATATTATAACTCAACTGTAAAGCGATATTTTGGCGGGAAACCATAAGTTAACCTAATAATAGACGCGACCTTTCGTTTTCCTATTGTTTTTCCTTTATATTCTCCTCATTCATATGTCTGACTCTCTTTCATCTCTTTCATCTCTTTCATCTCATTCTTCGTTTCTATTGTTTCTCTTTATCTTCTCCTAAATCACAGATCTGTCTATCTGTTACATCTTCCTATCGACATGGAAGTTGTTCCTCACATCGATGGACAGTTTTTTAGAGATGTCGAAGCGATCATTTGCGCCACTGGTCGGGAGAATATTCCGGTTCTAAACCTTGGTGTGGGTTCCTGGGTTGACAAAACCACTGTTACGTGGTTCAAGTTCCTTCACGTTCTCTCTATCGCGATTGGAAGAATACTTAAACAACTAGCACCATGCGTGGCCGACGTACCGCTTGATTCCCTTCCACTTTAAGAGACGGTGGTTTCTCCTCCTCGCGGTAAGATCAATAAAACAAACCACCATATTGATATTATTCTATACTCTTATCGTTTCTTTTCTTTAATTGTAGCGTAAATACACGTGGGATCCAAAGCATACTTTAACGGTCTGGATGCAGTTTAATTCGGTGGCTAGAACATTATTCAGATCCCAGATGCGTGCTCTCAAGAGGATATGGGCGAGTGGTGACAATAAACCCGAGATGCTGACTAGCATAGTTTGGAATGATTTGGTTGATATGTTTGAAGAATTTGGCACAGATGACGTCGGTTTCAAAAAGTGATTTTCATTGTACTTTTGTGTCGTCTTCTATATGAACTCATGAACTATGAACTACGAACTATGATTTTGTGTTTTTTTTTTGATTTCGTTTATGTTGTACTTTCATATTAATATAAATCGGTCATTATTACGATATCTCAGCCATTACGGAATGATAACTCAGCCATAAAGTTCAATAAGTCAACCACAAAATTGGATAACTCAGCCATCACTTTACCGTAACACTTTGAATAATATATCTCAGCCAACACTCAAATTAGAAAGTGTGGAAAAATCACTCTAAGTTTATAAATATCCCTTTTTATTGGTTTTAATGATAGTAATATTCATATTTCCATTCTAAATTTAAATTTAAGTTATAATAATTTAATATTCAATTTTCGGACAAATACTTTTACAAAAAATAAAAATGCATGAAAAAATCTCACTTTATGAATTTATTATGAATTCATAATAAATTATGTATTCATAATATAAAAAACTGACTTTATGAATTTATTATGCGTGTGGATTTGAGCAGGCACCGAATTAGTGATTTTTCGCGTTTCCCTAACAACACTTTTTGTGATATCGAGATTTTTTTTTAGTTAGATAATTTAACAGGAATCTGACAGAACGAAAGACCCAAGAAAGAAAGAAGAATACATTTTCATATTATTGTGAAGACCCTAAATGATAACTCAGCCGTCATAAACTCTAACTAAGCCATTACTACAGTATAAGACTAAATGACCGACCAAACCAAACCAAACCGAAAACTAATTTTACCCCTTTTGGTATTTTTGTATTGGTATTTTTGGTTAATTACGGTTATATTTGGCTTGCTATCGGTTATATTAAGTTAATCGACCTAATTTGGATAACATTTGGGTTATTTATGGTTATATATTTGTCTAACCGACACATAACCAGAAATAGCCGAAAAGTAATTTCAAAATTTTTTAAAATTTGAAAAATGGTTATCATATTAGTATATCCAAATTACCACCTTAAACCAAACACAATATAACCAAAACCAAACTGTTATATTAAAACCCATAATGTTGGAAATATGAAACATACACCTCAAACCCTAACCCTAACCCCTAAACGTCATGTTTTGAATGTTTTACACATTTTGATCAGAATGTGTAAAAATCAATCTTTATCTATAATTATTACTTTTTTTGATTGCTTATTATGATTGTAATATTCATTTTTTCATTCTATATTTTAATTTTGAGTTATAATAATTTTAATTTACAAATATTTCATAAGTCAGCCGTGTGAAGTATGTAAATCAGCCGTAACTTAACCGTAAACCAGCCATAATTTTGAAAATAGACAAATCAAAGTTTTACAAATCCAAGTACAATTCCTACCAAAAGAAATCCAAATGTTTTACATATCATAGTACATAATGCATATACTAACAAAAGAAACGAAACGAAGGACATAATGCATTATTTAAACTAAACTCATAAACTCAGGTGCCTCATCGTAGATTTCTGCTGCCATTTTAACCCATATAGCCTGGATATTTTGATCACAGATTCCATCGAAAGACACACCAAGCGCTAGACATTCTATAAACTTTAAAGCGTACAAGCCACAGTCACCAACCTGTACGTTTTGAGGGACCTTGGAGACACTCTTCCTCCTGAAACTGAACTGACTGAAAGTAGGTGTACGAATTTCGTGAGGAACGTTCTCGTTCATCATTGCTGGAATCATCCGCATAAACGCCCTACAAGCATTCAGCATTCTAATATCACTGTCTTTGTTTGCTTGACCCACAATGCTATCATAGCAATCAATATGCCTTCTGATGAGATCCACGTGCAGCGCCACCCAGTGATTGCCTCCAGTTTGTGGAGCAATATACAGGTGATGCACATCTTCTATCCACTTCAAATTAGTCGGTTCATCTTGTGAAGTCAAACCTTTAACGAAATCTTTATAACTATTGCCAGTCAATTTAAAAAACTTGGGTTTCATCTCGAACTGTTTAAGATCACGAACCATCGTTCTGGTGAACCACGGGTCTATAAACACAATGCGTTTGTTGAGGAATGGGAAGGTATCTCGTTTGTACCTAATACTGAGGAGTCTCATAAACGTGCCCATGTGCTATAAAACAGAAAACTGATTAGTAAACAACAACTCAGCCATAATGTAATATAAGTCAGCCGTAAACATAGTAACTCAGCCATTATGTATTATATCTCAGCCGTAAACAGAATAACTCAGACATCAAGTTAAACTTACTGTATCAGACAGCCACCCAAATGTACCATTCTTCACTGGCCAGTTCTTTCTTTCGGTGATGAGAGTCCTATAGAATTCAATATTTGGTGCTGACTTGCCTAATGGTGTATCCCTAAGAGACAAATAAGAACAGGTTAATATAATTTTAACAAGATATGATTAACAAGGGTCTAAAGGGTCATACTCGGCTGTCTTTAGGTACTACAAAAGGTTTTTCAACTTGACCGTATCAACCGGTGCCAAAGGATCATATATTCCAGCTCCAGGTACACAGTTCTTCCTCATGCACGTCAGTCCGTTGTCCCCAATATAAGGAAAAATCCTCGCTTGTGTAGCTTGTAGTTTATTCAATGAACTTCCATCCGAGGACAGCTTAACATTCTCCAGCCTTAAAGCTTTAATTCTATCAAGCCTAATCTTTTCCTCCTCATCATCCTCAGATTCAGGTTCAAGGATATTGTTTTCAGCCATAATCTCGGCTGTCATATCACATATACTACTGTCAGCAGCGTCGGCACCAACATTTGCACCAGCTTCGGATACTCTCTCTTTTGCGGCAACAGGTTCTACATATTGCAACGGACTGACGTGAGTAGGCTTAGTATTCTTTCTACCTCTTCTCTTTTGCGGATTATTTTCAANCATTCTTCACTGGCCAGTTCTTTCTTTCGGTGATGAGAGTCCTATAGAATTCAATATTTGGTGCTGACTTGCCTAATGGTGTATCCCTAAGAGACAAATAAGAACAGGTTAATATAATTTTAACAAGATATGATTAACAAGGGTCTAAAGGGTCATACTCGGCTGTCTTTAGGTACTACAAAAGGTTTTTCAACTTGACCGTATCAACCGGTGCCAAAGGATCATATATTCCAGCTCCAGGTACACAGTTCTTCCTCATGCACGTCAGTCCGTTGTCCCCAATATAAGGAAAAATCCTCGCTTGTGTAGCTTGTAGTTTATTCAATGAACTTCCATCCGAGGACAGCTTAACATTCTCCAGCCTTAAAGCTTTAATTCTATCAAGCCTAATCTTTTCCTCCTCATCATCCTCAGATTCAGGTTCAAGGATATTGTTTTCAGCCATAATCTCGGCTGTCATATCACATATACTACTGTCAGCAGCGTCGGCACCAACATTTGCACCAGCTTCGGATACTCTCTCTTTTGCGGCAACAGGTTCTACATATTGCAACGGACTGACGTGAGTAGGCTTAGTATTCTTTCTACCTCTTCTCTTTTGCGGATTATTTTCAACCTTCTTTTCCGCCAACTCTTTGACCTTCTTTGCAGCCGCCGCCTCATCTTTGGCCTTCTTTGCCGCCAACTCTTTGATCTTCTTCGTAGCGGCCGCCTCATCTTTGGCCTTCTTTGCATCTAATTCTTTGTCCTTCTTTTCATCTTTGGCATTTTTTCTCGTGTTAGGCCGTTGAATTGGTTTCGTAGCAGCTGGAGACTTCTCAATAAAATTAAGAGGATCATCTTTATCAAACTCTTTATTCAGATTCCTACTAACCCTAGCCATACCACTGCCACCTACCTGTATATCATAGCGAAGACAATTAAAGATAATGATAACTCAACCTAAACATTANCCAGCCTTAAAGCTTTAATTCTATCAAGCCTAATCTTTTCCTCCTCATCATCCTCAGATTCAGGTTCAAGGATATTGTTTTCAGCCATAATCTCGGCTGTCATATCACATATACTACTGTCAGCAGCGTCGGCACCAACATTTGCACCAGCTTCGGATACTCTCTCTTTTGCGGCAACAGGTTCTACATATTGCAACGGACTGACGTGAGTAGGCTTAGTATTCTTTCTACCTCTTCTCTTTTGCGGATTATTTTCAACCTTCTTTTCCGCCAACTCTTTGACCTTCTTTGCAGCCGCCGCCTCATCTTTGGCCTTCTTTGCCGCCAACTCTTTGATCTTCTTCGTAGCGGCCGCCTCATCTTTGGCCTTCTTTGCATCTAATTCTTTGTCCTTCTTTTCATCTTTGGCATTTTTTCTCGTGTTAGGCCGTTGAATTGGTTTCGTAGCAGCTGGAGACTTCTCAATAAAATTAAGAGGATCATCTTTATCAAACTCTTTATTCAGATTCCTACTAACCCTAGCCATACCACTGCCACCTACCTGTATATCATAGCGAAGACAATTAAAGATAATGATAACTCAACCTAAACATTATGGAAAATCAGCCATAACATTAACATAATTCAGACATTACCGGAGGACTATTGACAGAGTAGTGTTGTTGCATTTTTCCTGGAACTGCTGGTGGACTTTTTGGTGTCAACAGTTTATCCCGAAGGTCTTCTGGTAATAGGTTCTTTATTTTGAAATTTTTATAATTTGACCACTCATCAAAAGTGTTTTGGCCAGTTTGCCCAACACCCAAGGAAAGCACGTGCTCTTTCATCTAGTTGAGATCACTCTCAACAGATCCAAACCTGGTTTCAAACCTTTCATTCATCCTCTTTTCTATTCTATCTCCAATGTTTTTTTCCAAGGTGTCAAACCTTGAGGTTAAATTAGACACCAACTCAATGAGAGTTCCAACCGACCCAACCGACACATCTTCTCCAGCATCTTCCTCCTCACTAGCACACTGAAACATATACACAAACCGTCGTAAACAAGCTAACGAAAGATTACATATAATATAAACTCACTATACACCATATCTCTTACCTTTATTCCTTTCTTCTTCTTCTTCTTCTTCCTCTTCTGTTCAGCTCCTTCACCATATCCACCACCCTGACTGTTGGAAACTACCACCTTCTTGACTTTCTGCTTCTTTGCGGGAGGAGAGTCAAAATCAACATCTGCTTTAACATCCCAAAAACCTTTAACAAAATTATCCTCATGTATGTCTTGGATAAGGCGATCAACTGCTGGCTCGTCTTTTTGATCTGGCCACGTATGAAATAGCTCGCGTACATCATCCTTCACAACCAATTTAGTCACACGCAGCTGTAACATAAGAGAATATGAGAGCCATCAGTAAATAATAACTTAGCCATCACAAAAACATAAATCAGCCATTACTAAAACATAACTCAGCCATCACTAAACCATAACTCATCCATAACTAAATCATAACTCATCCATTACTAAACAATCACTCAACCAGATATAAACCTTATCTCACCAAACGCTTTGATATCTTCAGCAATTACCGATACCATCGTAGAACATGTACGGTTTCCATGCCATTGAAGCGACGGTATGACATCATATTCAGCTGATGCATTCCCAAACTGTTCTCCAAAGCATTTGATGGACTCATACGCCCAAGCCTGTAACACGGGTGTAAACCCACTAAGGGTGTACGACTTTCCCGTAGGGTTCACCATCTTTATAGAATCAACAAGAGCTTCAAATGCTGACCGACCCCACAGATAAGTCTTCACTGCTTCATCATCAAAAACTCTTTTGGCACTTTCATATGGAATTCTAGAGTTATTATGCAAACCATAAAGTCCAATGTGTTGAAGAAGCAACAGCTCCAACCATTTACGATGATCAAGGTTAACCTATCCCCAGCACACTTTTAATGCTTCCCTGAGTTCAAGTAGCGTTGGACCTGCCCCACCAGGCAGTTTCAAAAGTTTGAAGAACTCTTTGTGTTCCTCTTCAAGTTCAAACCGTTCAGTAGGCATTGGGTCTATGTTTAACCCCGTCACATAATGAAATTCATTCAACCCAAACCTGATAGGTTGACCGCCGACCACAAACCAAAGCTCCTTCTTATGTACCCTTAACTGGTTACATAGTAGGAAATATACAACCTTACCAGACCAGACGAATTGGCTAACAACTAGCTTAGAGATTATTCCAATAGGTACATCCTTCGTTTTTTCCCACGCATCCTGTCCTATTGATTCCCTAATATGAGGGTATTCTAACATCGTGAAATTGGTGTTAATTTTTTTAGTATGTCGAATAGACTTCATTTCTGGCCAAAGTCTTGGGGGGGGGGGGCAATCCCTTGCTTGTTCTTTAGAAATATCCTTAGCCATCTGATAGTAAATCAAAAAATAAATCAGCCATAACATATGACAAACGCAATGCATATAATAACTCCGCCACAAATACATAACTCAGCCGTAAAGCATAAGATAACTCAGTCCAAACTCAGCCATCAACGACGGCGACAATCAGCCGTAACTCAAAAATAAAGAGGAAGACACATACCAGAACTCGAAGACGAGACGGCTTAGACAGAAACGAACAAGACAGCGACGACGAAGAGAGAAAGAGTGAATGAGGATATCGAGCAAAGACGGCAAGAGATAACGACGAGAGATGACGGCGAGAGATGACGGCGAGAGATGACGGCAAGAGAGTAGAAAAAGACAGATTATCGCCGGCGGAATTAGGGTTCGTCGAGAGAGAGAGAGATTTTTGCCGACGATAGGGACATAGAGTTTTTTTTTTTCGCAGTTTAAAAACTGTTCACTTTCCCTCTCATTGAAACTGTCGATTTTGGAAAGATAACTCAGCAGTCATAAACGGTACCTCAGCCAACCCTCAAATTTGAATGACTAAATAACCGACTAAACCGAACCGAACCAAAAAAATAATTTTTCCCAATTTGGTATTTTTGTATTGGTATGTTTGCCTAGTTTCGGTTATATTCGGCTTATTTCGGTTATATTAGGCTAATCTACTTAATTACAATATATTTTGGGTTATTTATGGTTATATATTCATCTAACCGACCCATAACCAGACTAACAAAAATTAATTTCAAAATTTTTAAAAAATATTCAAATGGTACTCATATTAGTATATCCATATTACCACCTTAATCCAAACACATTAGATCCAAAACCAAACTGTTATATTAAAAACAAATAATGTTACTCATCTAAACCCTAAACCCTAAACCCTAAACCCTAACCCTAACCCTAACCCCTAAACGTCATGTTTTGGTATGTTTGACACATTTTGATCAGAATGTGTAAAAATCACTATTTGTCTATAATTATTATTTTTATTGGTTATAATAAGAGTAATATTCATTTTTCCATTCTAAATTTTAATTTTGAGTTATAATAACCTTATTTTACAAATATCTCATAACTCAGCCGTTTAAGTCAATAAATCAGCCACTACTTAGTCAAATTACTGGCCCCTTTTTTAATAATAAATAAAAATAAATTCAAAAATTTGAATTCAAATTTTTGAATTTGTTTTTAATAATAAATCATTTAAAATATATTTATTACCCGTATGGATGATAACAAGAAACATAATTATTGTTTGCGTCTCTCCAACAACACTTTTTGCATTGCCGAGCGGGTATAAAATAAATTAATATGGCCGTCGGATAACTCAGCCGTAACACCATTATTATGGCCGTTGCATAAGTCAGCCGTAACATAGTTGTTAATTTAACTGACTATCCTAAGTCAGTCGTATAAAGAACACAACTCAGCCTTCAAGTATATTACTGTCAAACGACGTCGTTCGATATATTGTTTTAGATAAATTATGGGATTTGTTGTGACTTATTGCTTCAGTAATCGAGTCAAGATGATGGCAAACAGAGATATCTACGGCCGCAACTCCAGGACTGATGAGAAAACTGCTTCTGAAGCACTAGTTAAGGTAGATCTCTGGACTATCTGAAATCTCAAAGCATTATCTTAATATTGTGTTTGTGGAACTGTAGGAGCTGAATCGTAATGAAATAAATATGAAAATGAGGTACGGCAAAATCCGGAGGCGTGACAAGGGCATTCCAGTCGGGTGTAATTGGTGCGGTGCTTCTCGTTGCCACTTCTAATGATCCTACCACGAGAGGAGAACATTATTTCAGTTGTCTGTATGACAACACAGATGTAAAGATTTTTGTACTCTTATTTTTGAGTTTCGTGTTCTGCTTCTAACTTTTTTTGTAGTCTAATATAAATTATGTACTATTTGTAAGGGTCCCGGTCAAGGCTGCGGTTTCAGGAAGTGGTGGACTGATGCAGTGCGCGAAGAGTTTAGGGTTATTCAGGAGGAGAAGAATGAGATGAAGCAGGACTTGGATGCAGCCAAGAAGCGCATCGAGATTCAAGAAGAAATGATCTTGTATTTGGAAAAGAAATATGACGCGCTGGAGAAGAAGTTTGAGTGCTTGAACAAGTATCTGTGAGATTAGTCAAGCTCCGTTGTTTTATGTTTTATTTGGAATTGATATGAACTTTCTATATTGTGGTGTTTTATCAATCTATTTTAATAACTCAGTCATGATTAATTATAACCCAGCCGTCATAAACGATATCTCAGCCAACCCTCAAATTAGAATGACTAAATAACCGACTAAACCAAACCAAACCAATAAAATAAATTTTCAAATTTGATATTTTTGAATTGGTATGTTTGGTTAATTTCGGATATATTCGGCTTAATTTCGGCTGTATTAGGCTAATCTACTTAATTACAATATATTTTGGGTTATTTATTGTTATATATTAATATAACCGACCCATAACCGGAAATAACCAAAAATTTTTGATTTAAAAAAAAAATATTCAACTGGTAATAATATTAGTATATCCATATTACCACCTTAAAGCAAACACATTAAAACACATTAGAACCAAAACAAAAAATCAAATAATGTTATTCATCTGAACCCTACATCTCAAACCCTAAACTCCAACCCTAACCCTAACCCTAACCCCTAAACGTCATGTGTTGTATGTTTTACACATTCTTGTTGAGAATGTGTAAAAATCAATATTTCTCTATAATTATTACTTTTTATTGGTTATAATAATTGTAATATTCATAATTCAATTGTACATTTTAATGTTTAGTCACTTTGTCAGAATTTTTAGATCTTTTATTCGAATTTTGAGTTCAATTTTTTTAATTATTTTGTATAATATATTGTGAAAAAGCTAACTTTATAAATTTATTACGCGTGTGGATCTGAGCAGGCACAGAATTATTGTTTGGGTTTCCCCAACAACACTTTTTGAAATATCGAGGCACGACACGAAAGACTAAACGAATCCGTACCAAGTACATAACTCAGCCATAGCTCACTCAGCCGTACGAAGTAGATAACTCAGCCGTTCGAAATATATAACTCAGCCATAACATATATGTTAGTTTAATATTTAATTATAACTCAGCCGTGTGAAGTACATAACTCAGCCGTAACATTGAAAAGATACTAAACAAAGGACTTTCTTATCCAAGTACAATTCCTACCAAAAGAAATCCAAATTTTTTCAATATCCAAGTACAATTCCTACCAAAAGAAATCCAAATGTTTTTTTACATATCCAAGTGCAAGTCCTACCAAAAGAAATACAAATGTTTTTAACGTGAACTGATTCATAAAATCAGGTGACTCATCGTAGATTTCTGCTGCTATTTTAACATGTATACCCTGGATGTTTTGATCACAGATTCCATCGAAAGACACACCAAGCGCTAGACATTCTATAAACTTTAAAGCGTACACGCCACAGTCACCAACCTGTACGTTTTGCGGGACCTTGGAGACTGTCCTCCTCCTGAAGGTAAACTGTTTGAAAGTAGGTGTACGAATTTCTTGAGGAACATTCTCGTTCATCATTGCTGGAATCATCCGCGTAAACGCCCTACAAGCATTCAGTATATAAAGCTCACTGTCTTCGGTTACTTGTCCCACGATGCTATCATAGCAATCAATATGCGCCCTAAGCAGATCCACGTGCAGCGCCACCCAATGATCGCCTCCAGTTTGTGGAGAAATATACAGGTGATCCACATCTTCAATCCACTTTAAATTAGTCGGTTCATCTGTTGGTAACAAACCTTTAACTAAACCTTCATAACTATTGCCAGTCATTTTAAAAAACTTGGGTTTAATCTGGAACTGTTGTAGACTACGAATCATATCACTGGTGAACCACAGGTCTATAAACGCAATGCGTTTGTTGTGAATGGGAAGGGATTTCGTTTGTACCTACACCTAAGGACTCTCATAAACGCGCCCATGTGCTGTACAACAGAAAACTGAGTAGTAAACAACAACGCAGCCATAATGTAATATAAGTGAGACAACAACAAAAATAACTAAGACATTAAGATAAACATACTTCATCAGTAAGCCACCCATAGGTACCATTTCTTTCTGGTCTCACTGGCCAGTCCTTTCGTTCGGTGATTAGCATCCTATAGAATTCAATTTCGATTTCGCCTTTGCCTAACGGAATATTCCTAACAAACAGATAAACACAAGTTAATATAATGTTAACAAGCTGTTATTAACTTGTTAAGCAAAAGGGTCTAAAGGGTCATACTCGGCGCTCTTTAGGAACTCCAAAAGTTTCTGCAACTTGACCGGATCAACAGGTGCTAGAGGATCATATATTCCAGGTCCAGGTGAACAGTTCTCCTCATGCACGTCAGTACGTTGTCTCCAATATAAGGGAAAATCCAGCTTGGATGATCTTGTTGCGTATTCAATGCACTCCCATCCGCTGACAGCTTAACACTCTCCAGCCTTAAAGCTTTAATTCTATCAAGCCTAATCTTTTCCTCCTCATCATCCTCAGATTCAGGTTCAAGTGAGTTGGCTTCAGTAATAAACTGGTCTGTAATATCATCAACATCAGCACCTTCTGCACCAGCTTCTGCACCAGCTTATGCACCAGCTTCTGCACTAGCTTCTGCACCAGCTTCTGCACCAGCTTCTCCCTTATTCAAACCTCCAGATTCAGCGATACATTTTCAATGTTTGTATCAACGGTGTCAAACCTTGTGTTTAACTTAGAGATCAATTCGAAGATAGTTCTAACCGACCCATCTTCCCCAGCATCTTCCTTCTCACTTACCTTATTTCCTTTCTTCTTCCTCTCCTGTGCAACTCATTCACTAGTTTCACCACCCTGACTGTTGGAAACTTTCATCTTCTGGACTTTCCGCTTCTTTGCGGGAGGAGATTCAGACTCAACAACTACTTCAACTTTTTTTTTCTTTTTCTTCTTATCACTCCCCTTAACATCCCAAAAACCTATAACAAATTTATCCATATGTATGTCTTCGATCAGGCGATCAATTGCTGGGTCGTCTTCTTGATCTGGCCACGAATGAAATAGCTTGCAGCCATTTTCCTTCATAACCATTTTTCTCACACGCAGCTGTAACATAAGAGATTATGAAACCCATCAGTAAGTTTTAACTCAGCCAACACTAAACCATAACTCAGCCATGACTAAACCATAACTCAGCCATCTTGAACATAACTCAGCCATACTTGAAACATAACTCAGCCTTCACTAAACCATAACTCAGCAATTACTATACTAAATAATAACTCAGTCATTACTAAACAATCACTCAACCACTAGTAAACCATATCTCAGCCATAATTTAAACAATAACCCAGTCAGTAACTATCAGTCTATCATAACACAATCAAAACCTTACCTCACCAAACGCTTTGATATCTTCAGAAATTACGGTTTCCAGCGTTGAACGTATACGGTGTCCACCCCATTGAAGCAACGGTATGGCATCATCTTCAGCTGATGCATTCCCAAACCGTTCTCCAAAGCATTTGATGGACTCATACGCCCAAGCCTGTAACACGAGTGTAAACCCACTAAGGGTGTACGACTTTCCCGTAGGGTTCAACATCTTTATGGAATCAACCAGAGCTTCAAATGCTGACCGACCCCACGGATACGTCTTCATTGCTTCATCATCAAAAACTCTTTTGGAACTTTCATATGGAATTCTAGAGTTATGATGCAAACCGTAAAGTCCAATGTGTTGAAGAAGCAACAGCTCCAACCATTTACGATGATCAAGGTTAATCCATCCCCGACACACTTTTAATGCTTCCCTGAGTTCAAGTAGCGTTGGACCTGCCCCACCAGGCACTTTCAAAAGTCTGAGAAACTCTTTGTGTACCTCTTCAAGTTCAAACCGTTCAGTAGGCATTGGCTCTATGTTTAACCCCGTCACATAATGAAATTCATTCAACCCAAACCTGATAGGTTAACCGCCGACAACAAACCAAAGCTCCTTCTTATGTACCCTTAACTGGTTACATAGTAGGAAATGTACAACCTTACCAGACCAGACGAATTGGCTATCAACTAGCTTAGAGATTATTCCAATAGGTACATCCTTCATTTTTTCCCACGCGTCCTGTCCTATTGATTCCCTAATTTGAGGGAATTCTCTCATCCTGAAATTGGTATTAATATCTCTAAACTCTATATTAGAGTTTCCTTCAGCGAATAGTCTTGGGGGGTAATCCCTTGCTTGTTCTTCAGAAATATTCACCATCGACATCTGTTAAATAATATAATTCATAAGTAAATCATAAAATAAATCAGCCATAACATAAAACAAACTCATAGACAAAGCATAACATAACTCAGCCACAACACATAACTCAGATCTAAAGCACAAAATATCTCAGTCACAACTCAGCCGCAAAATAAAACAAACAGTAAATCAGCCATCGAATCGAATAGATCTAACAAATCAGCCGTAAACCCTAAAATAACTGAGCCGCAACATCAAACAAAAAGTAAATCAGCCATCGAATCGAATAGATCTAACAAATCAGCCGTCATTAACAATGGCGACAATCAGCCGTAAATCATCGAAAAAACTCACATTCAGCCGGAAATTGAAAAACAAAATCGAAATCGTAAAACAAAATCAAAAAACAAAACCCAATGGGTAAATTGTAATTACACCCAAGGCACTAAACATTTGAGTAATTTTCAAAAGATTTATAAACATGAGTAATAAACCAACTTTTGGATAACATTTGAGTAATTCTTTCTTAAGAAAAACAAAAAAATACACACACATTATTGATTGTCAATCAAAAGAAAAGAAAAACAGAGATCTCTAAATGCAGCGATTTCGTGATAAACTTGCCATTTCAGATCAAGCTGCTAAATCTGAAGCACAACTAAAAATATTCATTTTCTTCATGCATTAGGCATCTTCAACTATTGGTTCTTGTTTAACTGAGTTAAAGTAAAACTATTTGTTTGTATGATTTCAAAGACAAGTTTCAACTACGACTGAAAGTGCTTGAAGAAACGCTGAGAGGCACCTCAAGTAGCAGTTTTAGGAACAAACCAGAGGAAAGAAGCATGAGTAATGGACCCTCTCATAGGCAGTCACTTGGTGGATCAGATAATTTACAAAAAATTGCGTAACTTTTTTGTCAAAGAAAACACTGATGGGAAATTCCTTTAATTCCACCTCGGTATTGAAGAATACTAAAGAAATATCTAAGTCATTTGATGGAGGCACAAGATAATTAGATAGAGGCAAAGCAATCTTAAATGGACCTGAGATTTATTCATTCAACGAGGCTTGTGACGAATCCAAAGAAGCAGAATCGCCTACTACCTGGAAAGAAGATTCAGAGGAGAAGCCACCAAGCACCAAATACTGAAGACAATGTCCCAGGTGTTTTGTATAATTTACTTCAGAAAGAAGTAGTAGATCACATGAAAAAAAAATCAAAGCCTTAAAGATAAGGATGACGCCATAGAGGTAAATTTCCAAATGTGCCATTTATAAATATTGCTAAAATTGAAAGAAAGAAGATAAGAGGAGATATGAAAGATTGTTTCTTTGTTATTCAATCCTTAAGAACCACATTACACTCTATGCTTTGTTTTTATATTGGTTACAAGAGTTTTAACCTAGAGTCTAGAGTCTTCCAATGAATGCTGCTCTGGCATAGATGTTACATGGCATCATTGTCATCGTATGTTTTAAGTGAGGCAAACCGATTCTGTGTCGTTACTGCCGTACTAGTCCTTTCTGCAAATCCTTTCTTTTTGTCTTGATCTGCAGATAGTCGTTGAATCATTGTGGGCTTGGGAGTTATGTTGGGCCTTAGACCTAGAAGGCTTTTTTGCAGAGTTGTGTCGTTTTGAGCTTTGCTCTTTACACTTCCCCGCAAACTTGGAGTAAGTGGAACACCAACGCCAAGTTTGGTTCTGAGTATTTGAAACGGCCATTGAGGAAGAGACTCGGTAAATATGTCTGCAAGCTGTAGATCAACAGGGATATGGTTGACGATTAACTTACCAAAAGCCACTTGCTCACGTACATAGTGATAATGCGTGGAAAAGTTCTTTGTGCGAGCATGAAAGGTTGGATTTGTTATGAGATATACTGCTGAAAAATTATCGTAGTAAAGTTCTGGTGTTGAGGAGAGAAACACCGAGGTCTTGAAGCAAGTTACCAGCCAAGTAGTTTCAGAGGCTGCCTCGGACATGACTGTGTCTTGTTTTTTTGAAGACCAAGAAATCATATTGCTTCCAAGAAAGGTACAGAAGCCACCAGTGGAGCGACTAGTGGATTTACAGCCGGCGTAATCGCTGTCGCTGTATACTTGCAGCTTGGAATTTGTATTTCTGTCAAACAAAATTCCCGTGGTTGTAGTGCCTTTTATATATCTGAGAATTCGCTTGAGGAGATTGAAGTCCAAGACAGATGGAGCATGCATCTTTTGACAGACGTAGTTAACAGCAAATTGCAGATCAAGTCTTGTTAGTGTGAGGTACTGCAGACGACCTGCCAAGCTTCTAAAGTATCTGGGATCAGCAAATTCAACATTTTGTTGTCGTGTTTTCTTGAGTTGTTGAGGGAGAGGTGTGGCAATAGGGGAACAAAATGACATAGCTGCTGCAGTAAGGAGGTCTTCAGCATATTTTCTTTAAGACAAGAACAGACCATTCTCATGATATTGGATTTGAATGCCAAGGAAATAGTAGAGTTTTCCAAGATCCTTCATTCTGAACTGCTTGCTTAACTCATCAAGCATATTTGAGAGTAACGCTGATGAATTTCCTGTAATTGCCATATCATCGACATAAAGCAGTAACATAATGATGTCTTTACCTTTGAAATAGACGAACAAGGAAGTGTTCCTTAGACTGCAAGTGAAGCCAAAATCAGGCAATAAGTTACTAAACTTGTCGAACCAGGCCCTTGGGAACTGTTTTAGGCTGTAGAGGGATTTATCTAAGAGGCACACATGATCGAGAAAGTCCTCGTTAACAAATCCGGCTAGCTGTTTCATGTATACTGTTTCGGTAAGATCTCCATGGAGAAATGCATTTTTTACATACATTTGCTTGATTTCCCAGTTCATGATAGCTGCAAAGTGGAGAACAGCTCTAACTGTTGCTATTCTGACCACTGGACTGTATGTCTCTAGATAATCGATGCCCTCTTCTTGCTTGAATCCTTGAACAATGAGTCTAGCTTTAAACTTATCCAGTGAGCCGTCTGCATTGAGCTTGACTCTGAAGACCCATTTTGAAATGCATATCTGGAGTTTGAGGGATGAGAGAGAAGGTGTTTGCTTCTTTATAGTTATCCATTGCTTCATTTATTGCTGCAGTCAAGTATGGATCCTTTAAAGATCTTGTTACTGTTTCAGGTTTAGGATATGATACATTGTGTGTAAGAAGAGCATATCGAGGATTCGGTTTTGAAATGCCTGATTTTGATCGTGTGGTCATGGGATGAGTTGAAGCTTCTGCAGGAGCATTGAGATCGACATTGCCACTGAGGTCATCATTTGTGTCTGAAGTATGCACATTTGAGATTGCTGATTGGGAGCTCTTGCCTATAGGAACAAGGTCAATGCTTGTCGTACACTCAGTACTCCCATCAACAACCTCAAGTGGCGATTCAAGCACTGTACTTGTTGGAGTAGAACTAGTGGCATCAGTAGTAGCAACCGCTGTAATGAGTGAAATTGCAGAAGCTGGAATTTCAGTAACAGTCTCAGAGTGATCACATATTTCAGAGGCATTTGAAAGTTTTCTGAGCCATGCACCATACAAAGGTGTAGGTGAGGACCGTTGGAGATAACTGTATGTGCTGGCGAAGGGAAGCAAGATAACATGATGACTGAGATAAACCCTCCTAGTTGGAGGATATAAACATCTATATCCTTTGTATTTCTCAGTATAGCCTAGAAAAACACACTTAAGAGACCTTGGATCGAACTTGTTTTGGGTATAGAGTGGGGAGGCAAGCACATCTGAAGGTTCTTAGAGCAGAGTATTCTGGAGTTTTACCAAAGAGAGCTTCATGAGGGCTTTTGTGATCTTTGAGAGCACTTGTTGGCAACAAATTACAATGGAAATTCGATGTGAAGAAAACTTCCACCCAAAAACTATGTGGAGTAGCACTTTGAAACATTAAGGTGACGCCATTTCAGCTAGCTGTCTATGCTTCCTTTCCGCTATCCCATTCTGTTGCGGAGTGTGAGGGCATGACATGAAATGTTGAATGCCAGCATTTTGCAGATGAGTAAGGAATCTGTTACTTATAAATTCTCCTCCTCCATCTGATTGAAAAATTCCAATTTTTGTTTGCAGCAAATTCTCAACAAGGAACTGATACTTGATGAAAATAGAACAGAAATCAGAGTTTTTCTTTAAAGGATAAAGCCAACAATAGATGGAATAGTTGTCAATAAATACTGCATAAAATCTGAATCCTTGAACAGAAGAAACAGGAGAAGGACCCCATAGATCACATTGCACTCTTTCTAGGGGTCTTGAAGCAAGAAAAGTAGAAGAACTAAATGGCAATCTTGAACTCTTCCCAAGCTGACATGATTCACACACATTGCTCGTACTTTTATTAACTTGAATTGCCTTATTTGCAGAGAGAAATTGAAGCACTTGTTGATTTGGATGTCCTAGTCTCTGATGCCACACCTCATCACTTGTCCTGATCTGTCTTATAGAGTACAACATATGATACTTCAGATCATCCAGCTTATAGAGACTGTTATTTTTCCTTCCCTTTGTCAGAAGTTTGTGCGTTGCCTTGTCCTTAATAATAACATCAACATCATCAAAAGTGACAGTACATGGATAATCTTTAGTTAACTTTGACACTGATAGTAGATTCTTTGCTATTTCAAGACATACCAACACGTCTTTAAGAGGAATTGTACTTGACGTTGTGGAAAGATTAGCGGAACCAACATGAGTGATTGGGAGGAAATTTCCATCACTTGCCATTACCATGTCAGTCCCATGGTATGGTTGAGTTTGTTGGAGGCGTTGAACGGAGCTAGTGATATGAGTCGTTGCATCTTAATCTGGTACCAACTGTTGTCCTCTATGACATCGGTGATGTGGAGAGCCGAGAAAGCTGCTGCATTGATTGCAGGTTGAGATGGTTGTTGATATTCTTCATCAAACCTGTACCAACACTCGAAAGCATTGTGTCCTCGTTTCCCACAGATTTGACAGAATGGCTTCTCACTTGTGCTGAAAGGTCGAGGTGAGCTTGCGGAGGATGAAAATTGTTTGTGAAAGCCACGACCTCTGGTGGAGTAACTGCCGCGTCCTCTGCCTCTGTTTCCACGTCCTCTGTGAGAGTAGTTAGACGACCTCGTAGTGTTGAAGGCCAAGTGTGGTGAGACATCAGCAGAAACAGAGTAACCTTGGAGTCTGTCATCATATCCGGTAAGACAAGATATCACATTGTCGTAGGTAGGTGCAGGCAATCGATCCATTGAGAACTCAATAACAGTGTTAATCGGCTCATACTCACGACCTAAGCTTCTTAAAGCTGCAAAGATCTTCTTTTTCTCACTAACCGGATCTCCTATAGAAGCTAGCTGATCACAAATATCCTTGATTCCTAAGGTAATCTGACATTCTTTTATCTAGTTTTTCAGCATTTTGCAGACGCCTTTGTAACTCAAATAGCCTAGAGGATGATGTCCGGTTAAAGTGAGAGATTAAGGTTTCCCATACCTCTTGAGCAGTTGCAGAACCGACCACCAATCGCAGAACGTTCTCAGTCATGGAGCCAAGCAGCCACGCCTTGACAACTTGGTCAGATCTGGACCAGCTCTCAAAATCTGGGTTGAGTACGTCTTCGGTTCTGCCATTATTGTTGTTGCGAATGAGAATCTTCTCAGCAGGTGGTTGGACAGCTCCATTGACAATGCCAAGAAGAGCTTGAGTGCGAAGAAAGGATTCAAACTGAGAAATTTCCAAATGATGTAATTTTGCTCGGTGAGTTTTATAGTAACACAATTTGAAATGTGAAGAGAGGGAGAAGAATAGGGTTACATGGTTTCGTCCATGGCTCTGATACCATGAAAGAAAGAAGATAAGAGAAGATATGAAAGATTGTTTCTTTGTTATTCAATCATTAAGAACCACATTACACTCTATGCTTTGCTTTTATATTGGTTACAAGAGTTTTAACCTAGAGCCTAGAGTCTTTCAATAATTGATGCTCTGGCATAGTGATGTTATGTGGCATCATTGTCATCGTATGATTCAAGTGAGGCAAACCGATTCTGTGTCGTTACTGCCGTACTAGTCCTTTATGTAAATCCTTTCTTTTTGTCTTAATCTGCAGGTAGCTGTTGAATCATTGTGGGCTTCGGAGTTATGTTGGGCCTTGGACCTAGAAGGCCTTTTTGCAGAGTTGTGTCGTTTTGAGCTTTGCTCTTTACAAAAATGACGTGTTGTAATGGAACTATTGATATTTTCTTGTAGATGTTAGCAAAAAAATTTGAAACTTTAACAAAGGCAGTGGAGGTTAAAGCGAAAAAGATGAGAAGGGAAGTGCTCCAATGGAGAAAGAGTGAGAAGGGAAGAGCTCCAATAGAGAAATAGTGATATATCATGGTTTTTACGGTTTGAACCATGATATAAGTGTGCTTTTAGAATCTTTGAATTTTCTTTTTAGGGTCTTTTTGAGTCTTTGTAGGACTAGGAACCATTTAGCACGGATGAGAGCATAATGGAGCATTTGAGAGATTTTTGGAGTAAATAAAGCAAAGGCGATCAAGCTGGAGTCGAGGCTCAATATTGGTATCGATCGACACCGGTGTCCATGAACGAAGAGGGGCGAGTTTCTTAAGTTTGATGTTTTACAAAACTGCCCCAAGTTCTCCTTTATTGCAATATTAGTCCCTATCATGTATTAGAGATATTTAATCATCTTTTAGATTTTAGAAACACGAGATGCTTTATTTTGCTGCCACCTTTGAGAGAGAGATCTTGAGAGCTTCGGAGAGACAAGTTTGAACTCATCTGTAGAAAGAAGATTTCAAACTCCTTTATTATTCTTTTGATTTCTTATGCAATTTATTCAGATTATGATTTGGGTTCCTACAATGATGTCTTAGTCATTCTCTTGTTAGGTTTAGGGATTCTCATTAGGGATTGAAATTTTTTTAAAAATACGTATTTTTCTATGTATAAGGTCTTGCAGCAAGGTATCTAGCAATGTGCGTCAATTATACCTAGACTTGCTTAAGAATCTCAGCTACTACACTATTTTGTGTAGTTATTTTCACACCAACGAGAATTCTAGCTTTAGATCATTATTCATCATTGTCGCAAAAAATCTTTTGATTGTGACCACCTTTTTGTCTTTTGATTTCTTCGACGAAGATCTTTTGATTAACCGTGGTCTCATATGTGTCAAGTTGCTTTCTACCATTTGTCACAAAGCTTTCATGAAATTTATATTGATCTACTTTAATTATCCCTTTGTAGCATTGGGGAATGTCCTTATTTATTATATTTTAAACTTTGGGATATTTTAAACTATGTTATCCTTGTATTTGGTTTGATTTAGATAATTGATATCAAATGTTTGTAAAAAAAAACAAAAAAAACATCACAGTCTATTTAATGTTGGAAACATTTAAACACATACTCCCTCCGATTTTTATTAGTTATCGTTATAGAGTTGAAATTTTGTGTCATAATACTTATCGTTTTATATTTCTAATGCAAATGTTTGGTCAATATTTCAATTTTATCTAATTGTTTTAATGTTTTGACCAATAAAAATATTAGAAAATATATATTGAAAAAATAAAACAATAAAATTATTGGTTTTCTAAATTTGTGTGAAACAACCTTAAACGACAACTAATAAAAAAATAGAGGGAGTACAAGATTTATATATTTAATTATACTAAAGAACCACTTTATAAGTGTTTGTATTAATATTGGGTACATCGAACCGTTTTTTATTAATAAAAATCATAAAACATACAAGACACAAGAAAAAAACTGTTGACTAGAAGAACAAGTAGCTAGTAAGGGAAAATAGTTTTGATGATGTCAATAGAAATAGATAAAAAAAGAATTATTGTCATAGCCGTCGGGGTAATTATAGCCTTGCTAGGTTTATGTTATTTAAGTTGGAATCTATGATGGATTAAAAGTAATCGGATTTTTTTCTTCTTTAATCATTTAGTTCTCATATAAATAAATTATTATTCTTGAACAATATTCTATTTTATATACAAGATGATAAAAATATGTAGAAAAAATATATGTATAAATTAAAGCTACACATGATTTGAATACATTGTTACAATGCAATATAACATATGTTTTCACCATTAAATCACTGATTTTGGTGTATTTTTTATTTATTTTAATTAGATTCATATATATATATTAAATTCTCTAAGATACATATATAAATTACTTTTCTTTTGGTAGAATATATAAATTACTTTTTTTATCATTATAAGTCTTGAGGAAATTCTTTGACAATTGTTACAATCTATTTAATATTAGATATACTTAAACATATGTTGTGCCTAAATTAGTTTATGGCATACATATATCATGATCTATTTAATATTAGATATATTAGACATACATCTTATGATCTGATTAATATCAAAGTTAAGATCAAATTTGATTATAAAATACCACTTTTTCTGCTATGAGTACTTCCAACATTTGGATAATAATAAGATCATCATAACACACACAAAATACATAAAGAATTGTTAGTGAGAACAAGAACAAGTAACAGAAAATGGCTTTCGTGGTACCGGTGTTTTATGGGATAGGCACCACTGGCGCGTTGATTGTTTTAGGCTTGGCGGCTGTTATAGGCTTGGTGGCTGTTGCCATATGGTTTCTCGGTAACAAGCGTACTTAAATCTTATAACAAAGTCGTAATACCTAATTGATGATGTGTTCAGTGTAATCAACAAAGTACTTAAGTTTGGTTCAATTTTGTTGTTGATTTGAAATTTAACTCTTTAATTATAATATATTGGAACTATTAATATTATATTTGTGAGATACTATTAGAGTATCTCAACTAATGTGGATGTTCTGATAACGAGAATTTGTATTTCTTTGAATAAGACATATTACAAAGTATAAGCGATAAACATATGTATTGACAAAAGGGTCTCAACGCCACACAATTTTGTGATGGTTTTGTTTAGAGACAAAAAATTTGGTATTTGGTGTCTTTGTGAAAATGACTCGATCGAGTAGGAGTGCATTTCATATGATATCTACAAGAACGTTGTGAATCGCCAGTTTTTTAAGCTGAGTCAGCTGACAGTCAGGTACTGTAAAATCAAGAAAGATTTCGTAAGGCATCAAGATACATAAACGAAAAACAATAGAAAGTTTTCCAAAGTTGTTGTTCGAAACATATGTCATCATCATGTGATGAATATATATTAGACATAGTCAAGCTTTATTTAAAATTTAAATACCATTTTACTAAGGATACAATACCTCACATAATATAATAAGATCATGAACATATAAACTAGTACTACACAAGACACAAAAAAATGGTTGATGAAAAGAACAAATTAAGCAAAAAGGAATATTGCTATTGCGTTAGCGATAGGCATCGCTGGGTGGGTGATGATAACCTTGGTGGCCTTTGTGGTATTGTACCTCCTCAAAAAGCTATGATGTGTCTGCATTTTATAGGGTTTTAGTTATAGTTTTTACATTTGTTTTGAGTCTTATGTTAGGTCCAAGTGTGTTTTTAGATTCTTTTTAGTCTTTTGTGAGTCTGTACAGGTTCTAAACTACTTTGAAAGGAAACTGAGTGTTTTGGGAATGAAAACGGGCATTTGGAGCCAATTTGGTGAAGACTGATTGGACTAGCAAGCAGATGGAGCAAACGCTGAAAAGCATCCGAGATCGGCTGATCCGCATTCGGGATTGACCAGTCCCATACCCAACTCAAGTTTTCCTTTTTGGTTTTAACCCGACTTTTAAGGTTTTATTTTGATATTTAAGTTAGAGGCTCGGCCTCACATAAGCTTTATTTTCTGAGACTATTCTGTATTGAGAGCTGGGGGAGAAGATCTCTAATCCTATTTTCACTTTAGAGAAGATTTCTAAATCCTATTTTCTATTCTTTTGCAATTCAATTATGTTATCTTCATCATTGATTTGCTGTTTCTGTTTCTCTATGGCTGAGTAGTTTCATTGTTGGGATTAGGGTTTCAGAAAGGGTTTTTATGATTTATTGATGCTAGATTTGTTAGATTATGGATTGATCTTATTGTTCTTCATCTATTGTTGTTCTTAATGCATAAGCTAGATTGATTATAAACTCTTAGGGTTGAGAGTCCTCCTCTCTAGGATTTAGGCAAAGCTCTCTTAAAACAACGTTTATTCAATAATCAATGATTTTCCCTTTCTTTACAACTCTCGACTCCTTAAATACTAAAACTAAAACATAAAACCCTAAACCTAATAGAAGAGACACGGCAACAAAACACATCTTCAAAGCCCAAATTAATAATAACCCATAAAGAAATAAAGCCTAATAATAAAACTCATTTGATACTAATATACTCTACATCAGTTCTCCCCTTGTTGGAGAAAATTCGCCCTCGAATCTGAACCATGGTCTTGAACGGATGCTTCTTCTTTTTTTTTTTCTCCGTCTTTTCCATTGATAATACTGGAACTCAACGAATATGACTTTATAATAACAAGCCACAACACAATTGTTGTGAAAACCATGAGGTTTAACCATGTGCCTACGGTTATGAATAAAAATCCTTATTGGGCCTCGCTTAGTTTCACACGTAATTATGAAACATAGTTTTCCCTCTTATGATTGCCCACGTTGAGATTTAAACTCACTATGTCACCATGGATTTGGCCGAAAGCTTCCTCAGAAAATATGACTTCTACCGTTGACACATCTTCTTCATAGCAAATATCATTGACGGGTACGCCGATTTGATCTGCTAACACGACGTTTGTTGGATAAGCTTGAGGTTAACTTGAGGAATAAGTTAATTACTTAACCGAGCGATAGTTAAGGAAGATAAGATCAAATATGTTTAGGAGATATCTAAGCATAGAAGGATTCCTATTAGGATTTGGTTTTGGTTTTGGTGTTATATAAATAAAGATACTTTGATGAGAGAATTATGTAAGAGTTTGAGAGAGAGATTGAGAGGCTTTGTTTTGAGTGAGTTTCAAAGCTAATAAAAGAAGTGCTTTTATAAATCTTAATCTTGATATACAAACTCTAGATTTGGTATCAGAGCTACTCAGGTTCGTTTCTTTGATAATCAAAAACCTTGCTATGAATCGTTCGAAGAAGAAGATATGAGTGAATTAGCTGTAACTGCTAACAAGACGAAGGAAGGAGGTTCTTTGTCTCTGCAATGTCCGATGCTACACAGCTCAAACTATACTGTTTGGGCATGAAGATGACAGTGGTGCTGCGAGTAAATAAAGTCTGGAAAAAAGTTGATCCGGGACTAGAAGATATCGAGAAGAATGATCTTGCCAAGGCCCTGCTATTCCAATCCATACCATAGGCACTCCTTTTACAAGTTGGAAATCATGAGAAATCCAAAGCAGTCTGGGATGCTATTAGGTCAAGAAACCTTGGTGCAGATCGAGTTAAAGAAGCTCGACTATAGACGTTAATGGCTGAGTTTGATAGATTGAGGATGAAGGATACTGATACGATAGACGATTTTGTAGGTAAGCTCTCTGAAATATCCAGTAAGTCGACGTCTTTGGGAGAAACAATCGAAGAAACAAAGATTGTTAAGAAATTTCTCAAGAGTCTACCTAGAGCAAAATACATACATATAATTGCAGCTCTTGAACAGTTTCTTGACCTCAACACTACAACATTTGAAGACATAGTTAGGAGGTTAAAAACCTATGAAAAACGAATTAAAGAGGAAGACGATTCACAAGATGGTCAGGGCAAGCTTTTGTTTGCAAATACAAACACAAACGCTCCAGTAGAAGGTCAAGGGAAGCTGCAAGATTCCTATGATGGAGGCAGAGGTAGAGGATCTGCTCGTGGACGAGGAAGGGGTCGCAGAAGGTTTAACAATGGGAGATTTGGATATCAGTCAAGAGAGTATGGCTTTCAACTGAGGGATAAGTCTAAGATAACATCTTTTAGGTGTGACAAGTTAGGACATTATGCCTCTGAGTGTCCGGATAGACTACTTAAACTAATCAAACTACAAGAACTGCAAGAGAAGGAAGAAGAAGACACTCACGAAGCAGAATCACTCTTAATGCATGAAGTGGTGTACATTAATGAGAAGAATGTGAAGCCAAAGGAGCTTGATGCGTGTTTGGACAAAGTTTGGTATCTTGATAACGGGGCCAGTAATCACATGACAGGAAACATAGCATGGTTCCGCACAATCTACACAAGGATCACAGGAAAGGTTCGTTTTGGTGATGACTCGCTTATGGATATAAAAGGTAAAGGTTCTATTTTGTTTATAACCAAGAATGGAGAACAAAAGATACTAGCAGAGGTTTATTACATTCCAGACCTCAAGAGCAATATCATAAGCCTCGGTCAAGCAACTGAATCCGGTTGTGATGTTCGAATGAGAGAAGATTTCCTAACCTTGCACGACCGAGAAGGAAACTTACTAGTAAAAGCTATTCGATCAAGGAACAGGCTGTACAAAGTGGACTTGGAGGTGGAAAACACAAAATGTCTGCAGGTTGCAGGTTTAAATGAGTCAAGCAAGTGGCATGCTCGACTTGGACATGTGAACTTTGAAACGATTCAGAAGATGGTTACAAAGAAAATGGTTATCGGAATATCTAGTGCCTCTAAAAGGGGAGAACCGTGTGCATCATGTTTGTTTGGTAAACAAGCACGACAAACTTTTCCCCAAAGGACTTCTTATCGAGCAAAACAAGCGCTAGAGCTTGTTCACGGAGATCTTTGTGGACCTATTTCACCAACTACAGCTGCACAAAGGAGGTATATATTTGTGTTAATTTATGATATTTCTTGTTATATGTGGACTATTCTTCTCAAGGAGAAAAGCGAGGTGTTTGAAAAATTCAAGAGATTTAAAGTTTCAGTCGAACATGAAACTGGAAACACCATCAAAACACTTCGAACAGACAGAGGAGGGGAGTTCACATCTCAAGAATTTCAACTATTTTGTGAAAAAGAAGGAATCACTAGACAGCTTACTGCACCTTACACGCCTCAAAAGAATGGAGTAGTAGAGAGAAGGAACATGACATTGTTAGGAATGACTCAAAGTCTTCTAAAACACATGAACATGCCAAATACTTATGGGGAGAGGCGGTAAGGCATGCAACTTATCTTATTAACAGAGTGGGGACAAGAGTGTTAGAAGATAGTACACGTATGAAGCTTTTAAAAAGAAAAAGCCGAATGTAGAACATCTTCGTGTGTTTGGTTGCATTTGTTACGCAAAGACTGAGACTCCACATCTTAAAAAGTTAGATGACAGATCAAATCTGCTGGTTAATCTTGGTACAAAACCCGGTTCTAAAGCCTATAGGCTTCTTGATCCTACTAGTCGAAAGATCATTGTTAGTAGGGATGTTGTTTTTGTCAAAGACCAAAGCTGGAAGTGGAGAAATTTAGAAGAATCATCTAAGGATTCCAGGATGTTTACTCTCAATTTTGAAGTTTTTGGGAACAATGGAATCAGAGATGAAGAAGTGATTGCAGAAACAGGATACCATAGAAGAAGAAGAGTCTTGTGTTGATGAAATAGAATCAGTTTCGGGTGAAAGACAAGCAAAACCGATACAAGACCCACCTGTGTTGAGAAGGTCAGAACGACAAACCAATAAACCAAGTTACTTGCAGGGTTATGTTTTACTTGCAGAACTTGAGGGAGAACAGTTACTGATTGCTATTGATGGGGAGCCTGCATGTTTTGAAGAGGCAATAGAGATGAAGTCTTGAGAGATGCATGTCAAGAAGAGATTGTATCGATTAACAAGAACAAAACTTGGAGTCTGGTGGACCTTCCATTAGGATGTAAACCTATTGGTTTAAAATGGGTATTTAAAGTGAAACGAAACTCGGATAACAGCATCAATAAGTACAAAGCGAGGCTAGTGGCGAAAGGCTATGTACAGAGGCATGGGATTGATTTTGATGAGGTGTTTGCACCTGTTGCTAGGATAGAAACAATACGTTTTATTATTGCACTTGCAGCTACAAGTGGTTGGGAGATACATCATCTGGATGTTAAGACTGCATTTCTTCATGGTGAATTAAGAGAAGATGTATATGTTACACAACCTGAGGGTTTTGTTGTTCATGGAAAGGAAGAGAAAGTCTACAAACTGCATAGCCCTTTATGGATTAAAACAAGCACCTAGGGCATGAAACACTAAACTGAATCAAATTCTTCTGGAATTGAAATTTGAAAAAAATGTTCTAAGGAACCCTATTTATATAGGAAGCAAGAACAGGGGCATCTCCTCATCATAGTCGTTTATGTGGACGACTTGCTAGTCACGGGTTCTAGCATAAAGTTAATACTTGACTTCAAGAAGAGAATGACAAGTAAATTTGAAATGAGCGACTTAGGAAAACTTACATACTATCTTGGTATTGAGGTATTGCAAGAGAAAGATGGGATCATGTTACGACAAGAAAGTTATGTTAAGAAGATTCTTGCTGAGACAGGGATGAGTGAATGCAATTATGTTCTTGTTCCTAGGGAGTTTGGCTTAGAGCTTTGTAAAGCAAAGCATGAACAATCGATTGATGAGAAGCGTTATCGAAGAACCATCGGATGTCTTAGATACCTGCTCCATACTCGGCCAGATTTATCATACCCTGTTGGTGTTCTTAGCAGGTATCTGCAGGAGCCTAGAGAGTCACATGGAGTTGCGTTAAAACAAGTTTTGAGGTATCTTCGAGGGACGACTTCACACGGTTTTTATTTCAAGCGAGGAAACAAAACTGGTCTTGTGGGTTTCAGTGATAGCAGTCTTAGTGTGGATTTAGACAATGGAAGAAGTACTGCTGGTCATATCTTTTATTTCAATGAATGTCCGATAACATGGTGTTTTCAGAAACAACAAGTAGTAGCTCTTTCTTTTTGTGAGGCATAATTCATGGCTGCCACTGAGGCAGCTAAACATGTGATATGGTTGCAGGACCTGATTGCAAAGATTAATGGGACCGAGAGTGAATCAGTGACAATTCGAGTAGATAACAAATCTGCAATTGCTCTCACAAAAAACCCTGTCTTCCACGGAAAAAGCAAAAGCGCTTGAGAAGAACAGGTTCAAGGAAATGAGAGTTCACATAGGTGTGCAAGAAGTCTTGAAGAAGAGTTTCAAGGTTAGAAAAACACTTAGAAAAACTGAAATAATATTCCGTATGTGCCTTTCGTCAAAGAAAGAAGCCGAACAGTGATCCTCGGTGTTTTTTGTGTGTGTGGTTCGATGAGTCTGAACATTTTAATATCGTTGTTGGAGTTTCGTAAAAAAATTATAAGAACATAAATAAGGGAACCAAAATATGATTTAAAAATAATTAATGTAAGAGAACATGAAATGAAGTCAAATTATGTTCTTCCTCTCAAGTCATGTTCTTCCAATCGATCCGAATAGCCAGCCAAGTGATATATATGGCTATTAAAAAAATCGACTGATGATGATATGTACTTTAACATGTCTAGATGACTAGTAAAATAGATAACAAAATAGTTAACTGATTACATCGTTTAAATAGTTAACTAAAATATATTTTTATCTAGCATACCAATTCGTTGGATCAAAAGTAACAAACCCATATCAAAATGCATCTTTATATTTGAAGTTGTTATAAAGGAAAATGAAACACAAAGAATAAAAAAATAAAAGACCAGAGAAAGAAAAAAAAAACTGAAAATAGCTAGACCTGCAAATGAGAATTCTTAGAGTAGCTGTTCGGGCCATCTCCGCCACTCATAGGAAGTGAGTTAAGAACAATCTCCACTTTCTCCATTTTAATTTTGTTTTTACTTTCTATACTTTGGGTGTGTCTGTCTATATATATAGGCCATGCATGCACTTAATTAACACCTAGTGCTTATTATTATAGTCACTATATAAACAATAATTGAACTACAATAATATGCGTATAAAAAAAACAAGAAAATAAGAATATTATTAATATTAGTTATAGACTATAGTTTATAGCTAGGCAGAATCTTCACTGGAGTGGATCAATTCATAGCTTGGGAGCAAATTATAAATATATATGGTTCTACTTTAAACCAATGAAATTTACAAAGTATTTTCATATTCAATGAACGGGAAAAATGTCATTAAAATCCTCAAATTTATATTTTCATTGATTTAAAACCTGAACTCTGCTTTTGGAGGAAAAAACACCAATTAAATGGGGTTAATTATCTGTTAATGAGATACGTTAATAGCAAAACGACACTGTTTATAACACTCTAAAACTTTCAAATTGAGAAAACGATTCTCAATTTCTCCAATTCACAAATCCTAATCGATCTAACCCTAATCAAACATGATATCTTCGATGACGAGAAGATTCCAGATCTCTTTTTGTTATACACCAGAAGAACGGTCGACCAGGATTCTCTTCAGTTCTCGATGTAAAAATCGTTACACCGGCTCCACAAACACACTTCAATGTCACTCCACGATCAAACGAAACTACCACCAATGTCTTTGAGCTGTAACTCATCTCGTCAACTCGAAAAAGAAGAGAGAAATCGAAGAAGAAAAGAAAAATTAAAGAAGTAAAGATAAAATGATATCGATTAGGGTTTGTGAATTGGGGAAATTGAGAAACAATAACTTAATTTGGGGGTTTTAGGGTGTTATAAACAACATCATTTTTGCTGTTAACAGATCTTATTAACAGATAATTAACCCCGTTTAATTTCTCCGTTTGACCACTTAATGATGTACCTCAAAAGGCTAGGTCAACGAGAATTTGCGATTTATTTGGAAATCAACAAATAATTGGTGTTTTTTTCCCTCAAAAGCAAAAACAGAGTTTGAGATTTAAATTAACGAAAATATACTTTTTCCATTCAATGAACTAAGAACTACATGTGTTTTTGAATAGAGAAGCTAATACAGTGATTATTATTACAGTGGTCCTAATGCGTAAGTACAAGACTACAATAAATATATTATGTTCTTTTTAAAAGTTATGCTATTATTCTTTTGAAATTGAACTAATCACATAGGTGTTGTGTGAGGAAACTACGTAATCGTAAGGGCATCAAATTAATAAAATAACTCATAGCTTAAACTACGATATATGCCCATTCGTCTGCAAAGGAGATGCTCTGTACTAATATCCAAGAATATATCTGTAACATCCGCGAACCGGAATTTGCATTTTTGGTAGTAGTGTCGATCGATACCCTTGTAGCATCGATCGACACCACTAATTCTGGGTTCATCGGGTTTGTTTTAATCGTCGATTTGGACCGGTTTGGTTTAAGAAAAACCATTGAACCGAGTCTTAAAAGGAAGGAAACGACCTAGGTCGTGTTTCAGATGTTGTTGTCGCCGTTTGAGAGAATAAGAAAAGGAGAAAAACAGTTTCAAAGGTTTTTGAGAGAGTTTGTGGGATTTCAAGGCGTTTTTGGTGAGATCTTGCTATGGGAGTGAAGATCCAAGGCTAGGAACGTGATAGAGGGTTGCTGAGAGTGTTGGATTCGTTTCCTTTGGTCTAAATCTTCTTTCAAAGAGGTGAGTGCATGACCATGGCTAATCTAAGCCTTTGATTCCCTTGTTCTTGCTTGTTGTTGCTTGTTTGTGTGTTTTTCTTGCTAGGAATTGGTTGATACAGGTTCCTACGGAGGTATAAGGCTTGGGTTTTGAGTATTGGACGATTTGGAGGAGATTGGGAGCGAGATTCGACTCTCGACTTCGCGCGGATCGCAGTTGCAGAGGGAGTGTCGATCGACACCACTTGGTGTCGGTCGACACCAGCAAGTCAGGCATCGATCGACACTGTGGGGTAGTGTCGGTCGACACCATTTAGCCAGTGTCGGTCGACACTAGGCTGGTGTCGGTCGACACCTCCCTTCCAGCGAGACGATGTTTGATTTCCTGGTTTGTGTGTTTGTTTGTTGCTTGTTTTGGAACTTTGGAATCATTGTTGCTTGTGTGTATAGCCCAGTAGATGGGAGGATTGCCTCACTAAGTATTTATGATAATACTTACGCATCTCAATTTTTGTTTGTGGTGTGCAGGTAAAGGCAAAGTGTGATCGTGGAATCAAAGGCAATGAAGAGGAGGATGTTATAGGGACTCGACTGGATGTTGTCTGACATTGCTAGGTTGCTAGAGTTGAGTCATTAGAAACATTGCTAGGTTGCTGGTTCCTTGTTTCTTGTCGTTTGGTGTTTGATTATTGTTGATGTTATGGTTATTGGTTATTGTTGGAGTATTATTGGATATTTAATTGGTGTTGTTATTTCTGCTGATGATTGTGATTGTGGTTAGGTGGCTAGTGGGTATGGGACCACTAGTTGTAGTTATTTATTATATTATATTTATTATTTATTATTAAAAAAAAGGTCGGTCCTTTCATTTTGGTATCAGACCCCTTACGGTTCTAGGTTTGGGTTCACTAGGTTTCTGTTGTAGATGTTTGGGATTGCATGTCTTGATTGATTATGTGAGTTAGTCAATTGTGTGTGGCATGGAGTCCTAGAACATCCTCTTTGAGCCGATTGTGTGATTCCACGGTGAGTTTTATTTATGTGTTTAAATAGTAATTGTTTGCTTAGCCTTTTGTTCATGGTAGTGCAGATGGTTAGAGGTGATGCTGTAGCTGGTCAAGGTCGTGGACGTGGACGTGGTCGTGGGCGCGGACGTGGTCGTGGTAGGGGCAGAGTCCCAGTGGTTAGTGAGACCGAGGACCAGAGTGTGACTGCTGAGGGTGTTGGCGAGTCGCAGGGTGTTCCGGGGGATTCTGTGAGTCTGGCAGGAGGGGGCGGTGTTGATGCTCCAGTGGCCGGTGATGCTAGGGTCCCGGGTGTGGGAGTCCCAGCGGGTGGAGTCCCTGGTGTTGACTTTGAGGCTTTGCTAGCACAGGTGTTAGAGCGGTTACCACCAGTGGTACCGGCTCGGGCTCAGGTAGTGCCACCAATTGTGGCGGAGGAGCGGCAGCCAGTGGCTGCGGATGTGGGAGTCCATGCTCGTTATCTCAGCATGTTGACAGAGATGGGTCGGTTGCGTACTGAGCAGTTTTCGGGAGGTGTAGATCCTACTGCTGCGGATGCGTGGAGGACGAGAGTGGAACGTAACTTCCATACTCTGAGATGTCCTGAGGAGTTTTGGGTGGACATAGGGGTCTACTTTTTGAGTGGTGATGCTGA
>NC_025689.1:29387884-29394675 GCF_000633955.1 Camelina sativa
TGGGTGGACATAGGGGTCTACTTTTTGAGTGGTGATGCTGAGTTGTGGTGGAGATCTGTGGCTGCTAGGAGGGTGCAGCGGGAGATGACTTGGGCTGACTTCGTTTTGGAGTTCAACCGCAAGTATTTTCCTAGAGAGGCATTGGATCGTTTGGAGGTGCAGTTCCTTCAGTTGTCTCAGGGGACACGGTCAGTGCGGGAGCTGGACTTGGAGTTCAGTCGACTTCTGTGTTATGGGGGTCGGGCTATGGAGCCTGAGGAGGCTCAGGTCAGGAGGTTTATGAGGGCTCTACGAGATGATTTGAGGGTTCACTGTAGAGGGAGGTATTATGCTACGCGTGCAGAGCTGGTTGAGACAGCAGCAGAGATTGAGGAGGATATCTGGGCACAGTCAGTGTCGGTTACTCCAGCAGTTCAGCCTGGTAGGGCTCAGCAGCAGGGTGGTTCGAGCAGGGGCGGTAGGCCTGCACATGGAACCAAGAGGAAGTGGGAGGCTACGCAGAGGCCGAGTGGTGCGAGTTGCTTCGGTTGTGGGAGCAAGGATCACAAGGTTGCTAGCTGTCCCAAGAGGAGTGCTCCGATGGTAGCGGCTCGTGTATGCTATCATTGCAGGGAGCTAGGGCATATCAGGGCCATGTGTCCCAAGTTGCAGCCGGTAGCAGTGGCAGCATTGCAGCAGGTGCAGCCTGGAGGTCAGCAGGTGGCACGGATTGAGCAAGCGCCACGAGTTTACACGACAGCGGAGACTAGTGGAACCAGTGCCGGAGCGATCATAGGTATAATTTCTGGTTCTTTAACTTTGTGTTTATTAGTAGGTTCAGATTTTATANGGGGACACGGTCAGTGCGGGAGCTGGACTTGGAGTTCAGTCGACTTCTGTGTTATGGGGGTGGGGCTATGGAGCCTGAGGAGGCTCAGGTCAGGAGGTTTATGAGGGCTCTACGAGATGATTTGAGGGTTCACTGTAGAGGGAGGTATTATGCTACGCGTGCAGAGCTGGTTGAGACAGCAGCAGAGATTGAGGAGGATATCTGGGCACAGTCAGTGTCGGTTACTCCAGCAGTTCAGCCTGGTAGGGCTCAGCAGCAGGGTGGTTCGAGCAGGGGCGGTAGGCCTGCACATGGAACCAAGAGGAAGTGGGAGGCTACGCAGAGGCCGAGTGGTGCGAGTTGCTTCGGTTGTGGGAGCAAGGATCACAAGGTTGCTAGCTGTCCCAAGAGGAGTGCTCCGATGGTAGCGGCTCGTGTATGCTATCATTGCAGGGAGCTAGGGCATATCAGGGCCATGTGTCCCAAGTTGCAGCCGGTAGCAGTGGCAGCATTGCAGCAGGTGCAGCCTGGAGGTCAGCAGGTGGCACGGATTGAGCAAGCGCCACGAGTTTACACGACAGCGGAGACTAGTGGAACCAGTGCCGGAGCGATCATAGGTATAATTTCTGGTTCTTTAACTTTGTGTTTATTAGTAGGTTCAGATTTTATATTTTCTGTGATAAAGTGTTAGGTTCTCAACACATGAGGTTTGTGTAGGGACCTTGTTGGTGGGCGGGTATAAGTCCCATGTTATGTTTGATTCTGGAGCTTCTCACAGCTTCATTACTCCGTAGTGTGCAAAGAGTGCGGGGATCAGTGGGGATCCTGGAGAGCGTACAGGAGTTGTTAGATTTGCGGGAGGCAAGTTCCTGAGAGTTATTGGATGGGTTAGAGGAATTGATATTCAGATCACAGGAAAGTCATGGCCAGCGGATTTGCTTATCAGTCCAGTGGAGCTGTATGATGTTATTCTCGGGATGGATTGGATGCATCGGCATATGGTTCATTTGGATTGCTATCGGGGTAGAGTGGAGTTTGAGCGTCCATAAGGGAAGTTGGTTTTTCAGGGTATTAGACCGACTTCGGGGAGTCTCGTGATCTCAGCCATTCAGGCTGGGAAGATGACCGAGTAGGGCCGTGAGGCTTATTTGGTTACTATATCTATGCCAGAGTCAGTGGGGAAGTCTACGGTTAGAGGCATTCTTGTAGTAGAAGAGTTTGAGGATGTGTTTCAGTCTTTGCAGGGATTACCACCATCTCGGTCGGATCCTTTTACCATTGAACTGGAACCGGGGACGACGCCGTTATCTAAGGCTCCTTACAGAATGGCTCCAGCAGAGATGGCAGAGCTGAAGAAGTAGCTAGAGGATTTGTTGAGTAAGGGATTCATCCGTCCAAGTGTGTCACCGTGGGGAGCGCCGGTGTTGTTTGTCAAGAAAAAGGATGGGAGTTTCCGGTTGTGTATTGATTACAGGGGTTTGAACCGGGTCACTGTGAAGAACAAGTACCCTCTCCCGAGGATTGACGAGTTGTTGGATCAGTTGAGGGGTGCTACTTGGTTCTCCAAGGTAGATCTGGCATCGGGTTATCATCAGATACCGATAGATGAGGCAGATGTGAGGAAGACTGCTTTCAGGACGAGGTATGGGCATTATGAGTTTGTGGTGATGCCTTTCGGGTTGACTAACGCACCAGCAGCGTTTATGAGATTGATGAACAGTGTGTTTCAGGAGTTTCTGGATGTGTCTGTCATCATTTTCATCGACGATATCCTGGTTTATTCTAAGAGTCCTGAGGAGCATGCAGTGCATTTGAGGGCAGTTATGGAGAAGCTGCGGGAGCAGAAGTTGTTTGCCAAGTTGAGCAAGTGTAGTTTTTGGCAGCGTGAGATGGGCTTTCTGGGTCACATTGTTTCTGCAGAGGGGGTTTCTGTAGATCCAGAGAAGATTCAGGCTATCAGAGATTGGCCTAGACCGCAGAATGCCACAGAGATCAGGAGTTTCCTTGGATTGGCAGGGTACTACAGGAGATTTGTGCAGGGGTTTGCAAGCAGAGCACATCCTATGACTAAGTTGACAGGGAAAGATGTTCCTTTTGTCTGGTCAGAAGAGTGTGAGGAAGGCTTTGCAAGCCTGAAGGAGATGTTGACTACTGCGCCAGTGTTGGCTTTGCCTGAGCAGGGAGAACCCTATGTGGTTTATACAGATGCATCTAGAGTTGGGTTGGGTTG
Source organism: Camelina sativa (assembly GCF_000633955.1). Taxonomy (NCBI): domain Eukaryota; kingdom Viridiplantae; phylum Streptophyta; class Magnoliopsida; order Brassicales; family Brassicaceae; genus Camelina; species Camelina sativa. The sequence continues at coordinate 29,390,923 of NC_025689.1, forward strand.
TGTTCTGATGCAGCATGGGAAGGTGATTGCTTATGCTTCGCGGCAGTTGCGGGTGCATGAAGGCAACTATCCTACTCATGATTTGGAGATGGGTGCGGTAGTTTTTGCCCTGAAGATTTGGAGGTCTTATCTTTATGGTGCAAAGGTACAGGTGTTTACAGATCATAAGAGCCTGAAGTATATATTCACTCAGCCTGAGCTGAATTTGAGACAGAGGCGGTGGATGGAGCTTGTGGCAGATTATGATTTGGAGATAGCCTATCATCCTGGAAAGGCTAACACGGTTGCAGATGCTCTGAGTCGGAAGAGGGTAGCTTCGGCTCAGGAGCAGGAGATGGAGTCACTGGTAGGGGAGATCAGTGCTTTGAGCTTGTGTGCTGTTTCACAGGAACCGTTGGGTTTGGAAGCAGTAGATAGAGCAGATCTTCTGAGTAGAGTGCGGTTGGCTCAGGAGAAGGATTTGGGGCTGGTGAATGCCTCTAAGGATGTGGATTCAGAGTATCAGGTCTCAGATAATGGTACTATCTTGGTGCACGGTCGGATTTGTGTGCCCAAGGATGAGGAGTTGAGACAGGAGATTCTGAGAGAGGCTCATGCGAGCAAGTTGTCCATTCATCCAGGAGCGACTAAGATGTACCGTGATCTCAAGAGGTACTATCATTTGGTCGGGATGAAGAAGGATGTGGCTGGTTGGGTTTTGAGGTGTGATGTGTGTCAGCTAGTGAAGGCTGAGCATCAGGTTCCTGGCGGGTTACTGAAGAGTTTACCCATTCCTGAGTGGAAGTGGGATATGATCACTATGGATTTTGTGGTAGGATTACCAGTGTCACGGACCTTTGATGCTATTTGGGTCATTGTGGACCGGTTGACCAAGTCAGCATATTTTCAGGCCATTAAGTAGACTGATGGAGCAGCGGTCTTGGCTAAGAAGTATGTGAGGGAGATAGTCAGGTTGCATGGGGTGCCAGCGAGCATTGTGTCTGATAGGGATTCTAAGTTCACTTCGGTGTTCTGGAAGGCATTTCAGGCAGAGATGGGCACTAAGGTGCATATGAGTACAGCTTATCATCCCCAGACAGATGGACAGTCTGAGAGGACGATCCAGACGCTGGAGGATTTGCTGAGGATGTGTGTGTTGGATTGGGGTGGCCATTGGGCAGATCACCTGAACCTGGTAGAGTTTGCTTACAACAACAGTTATCAGGCGAGTATTAAGATGGCTCCTTATGAGGCTTTGTATGGGAGGCCATGTCGTACACCATTATGCTGGACTCAGGTGGGGGAGAGGAGCATGTTTGGTGCTAGTTTTGTTCAGGAGACCTCAGAGAAGATTCGGGTTCTCAAGCTGAACATGAAAGAGGCTCAGGATAGGCAGAGGAGTTATGCTGATAGGAGGAGGAGAGATCTTGAGTTTCAGGTAGGAGACAGAGTGTACCTCAAGATGGCCATGTTGCGGGGTCCGAACAGGTCATTGTCAGAGACTAAGTTGAGTCCGAGGTATATGGGTCCATTCAGAGTGATTGAGCGGGTTGGACCAGTGGCATATAGATTGGAGTTACCTGAGGTTATGCGTGCATTCCATAAGGTTTTCCATGTGTCTATGTTGCGGAAGTGTTTCCGTGAGGGTGAGCAGGTGTTGGCTAAGATTCCTAAGGATATTCAGCCTAACATGACTGTGGAGGCGAGACCAGTGAGGGTTCTCAAGAGGAGGATCAAGGAACTTCGGAAGAAGAAGATTCCTTTGATGAGAGTCCTGTGGGACTGTGATGGTGTTGAGGAGCAGACTTGGGAGCCTGAGGCAAAGATGAAGGCAAGGTTCAAGAAGTGGTATGAGAAGCAAGCCGCGACTTGAGCTTGTTTAGCCTGGTCCCATCTGTAATCCGTGGCTGGAGCGGGAATGGAGTATTCCAGCCCATCTCTCTTGTTACTCGGTCGCTTGGGGAGGTTGGTTGTGCGACTCAGTAACAAGATGAGGTGGTGCTCGGGGTACAAAGTTTCCGTGAGGCGGGGTTTTTTTTGGAGGAAAGTTTCTTGTTATAGAAGTTTCCAGAAGTGGAAAGTTTCCAAAAATGGAAAGTGCTAAATATGGAAAGTTTTACGGGAGTTAGAATTTGTCCATTTTAGCGGTGGGAAGCCTTGGAGGGGCTTTTGTGGCCTTTGTGGCGGACTTTCGAGTCAGTGTGCCTGTGTGTGGCGGTCTTTTTAGACATTGTGTAGCCTTTGTGGCGGGCTTCTAGCCAATTGTGTGGCCTTTGTGGCGGGTTTTTAGCCAATTGTTGGCCTTTGTAGCGGGCTGTTTAGCCAGAGTGTCCTTGGGATGGACCTTCGGGACAAATGGTCTTTGTGACGGTCCTTCGGGACGGTTGGTCTTTGTGACGGTCCTTTGGACAGATGTACTTTGTGACGGTCCTTCGGGACAGATGGTCTTTGTGACGGTCCTTCCGGACGAGTGGCCTTGGTGGCGGTCCTCTTTAGGACATTTGTTTTGGCCTTGGTGGCGGTCCTCGTTAGGACATTTTGTTGGCCTTTGTGGCGGCCCTTGTGGCGGCCCTTGTGGCGGCCCTTGTGGCGTGTATATGATCCTTGTGTGGTCATGGGGTATCCCGGTGAGGGGATATGTGGTTGGTAGGACATTGAGATGTTTTTACGCGAGCCACGGGAAGGAAACCTGGATAGGGATAGGACTCAGACGTGTTCAGAATCGTTTGCTCGCGACTCTTGGGGGACCTAGGTTCTCCTAGTACTGCCATATTCAGAGACTTTGTGGCTCGGGAGTATGGTTGGTATATCAACTTCGGATGACGATCCGGGGGCGCGCTGTAGGGTGGCAACCCGAGAGACGAGTTTGGACTTTTCCTCATATATTATTGCATGCGGGCTTAGGCCCGATGAGGTGCCAACTTTCGGCATGCAGACTTATGTCTGATGAGGAGCTAATAAAAAACTCAAGGTTTAGGCCTATGAGTAAAGGAAAGTCCAAAAAGTCAAGAGCAAATGGCGCATGGAGCGTGAGTCTATCGCCTAGAGGCGACCTTCTGTAGATCGGTCGGAGGAGTGCGGACCGTGGAGACGGTTGCACGGGAGTCCTTGACTGATGGTTGTTTGAGATTCAAGGACGAATCTAGATTGGTGGGGGAGAATTGTAACATCCGCGAACCAGAATTTGCGTTGTTGGTAGTAGTGTCGATCGATACCCTTGTAGCATCGATCGACACTACTAATTCTGGGTTCGCCGGGTTTGTTTTAATCGTCGATTTGGACCGGTTTGGTTTAAGAAAAACCATTGAACCGGGTCTTAAAAGGAAGGAAACGACCTAGGTCGTGTTTCAGATGTTGTTGTCGCCGTTTGAGAGAAAAAGAAAAGGAGAAAAACAGTTTCAAAGGTTTTTGAGAGAGTTTGTGGGATTTCAAGGCGTTTTTGGTGAGATCTTGCTGTGGGAGTGAAGATCCAAGGCTAGGAACGTGATAGAGGGTTGCTGAGAGTGTTGGATTCGTTTCCTTTGGTCTAACTCTTCTTTTAAAGAGGTGAGTGCATGACCATGGCTAATCTAAGCCTTTGATTCCCTTGTTCTTGCTTGTTGTTGCTTGTTTGTGTGTTTTTCTTGCTGGGAATTGGTTGATACAGGTTCCTACAGAGGTATAAGGCTTGGCTTTTGAGTATTGGACGATTTGGAGGAGATTGGGAGCGAGATTCGACTCTCGACTTCGCGCGGATCGCAGTTGCAGAGGGAGTGTCGATCGACACCACTTGGT
>NC_025689.1:29396633-29397179 GCF_000633955.1 Camelina sativa
GAGTCCCTAGAACATCCTCCTCTTCATTGCCTGGATTCCACGATCACACTTTGCCTTTACCTGCACCACAAACACATATTGCAATGCATGAGTATTTTATAAACACTCAGTAAGGCAATCCTCCCATGTACTGGGCTATACACACAAGCAATAGAGTATCAATAATCATCACACAACAATCAACAACAACTAATAACAAACCAGGACTTAGCATCGTCCGACGCCACACATGCATCGACCGATGCCAAAAGGGGAAGCATTGATCGACACAGAAGCTGCATCGACCGATGCAAGTGTAACTTGCATCGACCGATACCCAGTCTGCATCGACCGACGCATGCTCGACGCAACACGAAGACCCTAGAGTTTTATGCGCCATCCTCGCACTTGCATCGACCGATGCAAGATATGCATCGATCGACGCAACATCGAGCACCGTGATTTCCCCGAAGCTTCTCGCCGGATCTTCGTTCCTACAGCCACAAAACTCGATCCCAAGCCACAAGAAAGCTTCCTAACGCCCATAGCAACATCCTAATACGTCTA
>NC_025689.1:29399182-29399322 GCF_000633955.1 Camelina sativa
CTCACATACTTCTTAGCCAAGACCGCTGCTCCATCAGTCTTCTTAATGGCCAGAAAATGTGCTGACTTAGTCAATCGGTCCACAATGACCTAGATAGCATCAAAGATCCGTGACACTGGCAATCCTACCACAAAATCCAT
>NC_025689.1:29399382-29405174 GCF_000633955.1 Camelina sativa
GCTAAACAGCCCGCCACAAAGGCCAACAAATGGCTAAAAGCCCGCCAGAAAGGCCACACAATGTCTAACAAGACCGCCACACACTCTAACTCGAAAGTCCGCCACTAAGGCCACACACAAGCCCCCTTTAAGGCTCTCCACCGCTAAAATGGACAAATTCTAACTCCCATAAAACTTTCCATATTTAGCACTTTCCATTTTTGGAAACTTTCCACTTTTTGAAACTTCTCCTCCAGGAACTTTCCTTCACAACCCCGCCTCACGGAAACTTTGTACCCCAACACCACCTCATCTTGTTACTGAGTCGCACAACCAACCACCCCAAGCGACCGAGTAACAAGAGAGATGGGCTGAAATACTCCATTCCCGCTCCAGCCACGGATTACAGATGGGACCAGGCTAAACAAGCTCAAGTCGCGGCTTGCTTCTCATACCACTTCTTGAACCTTGCCTTCATCTTTACCTCAGGCTCCCAAGTCTGCTCCTCAACACCATCACAGTCCCACAGGACTCTCATCAAATGAATCTTCTTCTTCCGAAGTTCCTTGATCCTCCTCTCGAGAACCCTCACTGGTCTCGCCTCCAAAGTCATGTTAGGCTGAAGATCCTCAGGAATCTTAGCCAACACCTCCTCTCCCTCACGGAGACACTTCCGCAACATAGACACATGGAAAACCTTATGGAATGCACGCATCACCTCAGGTAACTCCAATCTATATGCCACTGGTCCAACCCGCTCAATCACTCTGAATGGACCCATATACCTCGGACTCAACTTAGTCTCTGACAATGACCTGTTCGGACCCCGCAACATGGCCATCTTGAGGTACACTCTGTCTCCTACCTGAAACTCAAGATCTCTCCTCCTCCTATCAGCATAACTCCTCTGCCTATCCTGAGCCTCCTTCATGTTCAGCTTGAGAACCCGAATCTTCTCTGAGGTCTCCTGAACAAAACTAGCACCAAACATGCTCCTCTCCCCCACCTGAGTCCAGCATAATGGTGTACGACATGGCCTCCCATACAAAGCCTCATAAGGAGCCATCTTAATACTCGCCTGATAGCTGTTGTTGTAAGCAAACTCTACCAGGTTCAGGTGATCTGCCCAATGGCCACCCCAATCCAACACACACATCCTCAGCAAATCCTCCAGCGTCTGGATCGTCCTCTCAGACTGTCCATCTGTCTGGGGATGATAAGCTGTACTCATATGCACCTTAGTGCCCATCTCTGCCTGAAATGCCTTCCAGAACACCGAAGTGAACTTAGAATCCCTATCAGACACAATGCTCGCTGGCACCCCATGCAACCTGACTATCTCCCTCACATACTTCTTAGCCAAGACCGCTGCTCCATCAGTCTTCTTAATGGCCAGAAAATGTGCTGACTTAGTCAACCGGTCCACAATGACCCAAATAGCATCAAAGGTCCGTGACACTGGCAATCCTACCACGAAATCCATAGTGATCATATCCCACTTCCACTCAGGAATGGGTAAACTCTTCAGTAACCCGCCAGGAACCTGATGCTCAGCCTTCACTAGCTGACACACATCACACCTCGAAACCCAACTAGCTACATCCTTCTTCATCCCGACCCAATGATAGTACCTCTTGAGATCACGGTACATCTTAGTCGCTCCTGGATGAATGGACAACTTGCTCGCATGAGCCTCTCTCAGAATCTCCTGTCTCAACTCCTCATCCTTGGGCACACAAACCCGACCGTGCACCAAGATAGTACCATTATCTGAGACCTGATACTCTGAATCCACATCCTTAGAGGCATTCACCAGCCCCAAATCCTTCTCCTGAGCCAACCGCACTCTACTCAGAAGATCTGCTCTATCTACTGCTTCCAAACCCAACGGTTCCTGTGAAACAGCACATAAGCTCAACGCACTGATCTCCCCTACCAGAGACTCCATCTCCTGCTCCTGAGCCGAAGCTACCCTCTTCCGACTCAGAGCATCTGCAACCGTGTTAGCCTTTCCAGGATGATAGGCTATCTCCAAATCATAATCTGCCACAAGCTCCATCCACCGCCTCTGTCTCAAATTCAGCTCAGGCTGAGTGAATATATACTTCAGGCTCTTATGATCTGTAAACACCTGTACCTTTGCACCATAAAGATAAGACCTCCAAATCTTCAGGGCAAAAACTACAGCACCCATCTCCAAATCATGAGTAGGATAGTTGCCTTCATGCACCCGCAACTGCCGCGAAGCATAAGCAATCACCTTCCCATGCTGCATCAGAACACAACCCAACCCAACTCTAGATGCATCTGTATAAACCACATAGGGTTCTCCCTGCTCAGGCAAAGCCAACACTGGCGCAGTAGTCAACATCTCCTTCAGGCTTGCAAAGCCTTCCTCACACTCTTCTGACCAGACAAAAGGAACATCCTTCCCTGTCAACTTAGTCATAGGACGTGCTCTGCTTGCAAACCCCTGCACAAATCTCCTGTAGTACCCTGCCAGTCCAAGGAAACTCCTGATCTCTGTGGCATTCTGCGGTCTAGGCCAATCTCTGATAGCCTGAATCTTCTCTGGATCTACAGAAACCCCCTCTGCAGAAACAATGTGACCCAGAAAGCCCATCTCACGCTACCAAAAACTACACTTGCTCAACTTGGCAAACAACTTCTGCTCCCGCAGCTTCTCCATAACTGCCCTCAAATGCACTGCATGCTCCTCAGGACTCTTAGAATAAACCAGGATATCGTCGATGAAAATGATAACAGATACATCTAGAAACTCCTTAAACACATTGTTCATCAATCTCATAAACGCTGCTGGCGCGTTAGTCAATCCGAAGGGCATCACCACAAACTCATAGTGCCCATATCTCGTCCTGAAAGCAGTCTTCCTCACATCTGCCTCATCTATCGGTATCTGATGATAACCCGACGCCAGATCTACCTTGGAGAACCAAGTAGCACCCCTCAACTGATCCAACAACTCATCGATCCTAGGAAGAGGATACTTGTTCTTCACAGTGACCCGGTTCAAACCCCGATAATCAATACACAACCTGAAACTCCCATCCTTCTTCTTCACAAACAACACCGGCGCTCCCCACGGTGATACACTAGGACGGATGAATCCCTTACTCAACAAATCTTCTAGCTGCTTCTTCAGCTCTGCCATCTCTGCTGGAGCCATTCTGTAAGGAGCCTTGGATAACGGTGTCGTCCCCGGTTCCAGTTCAATGGTAAAGGGATCCGACCGAGATGGTGGTAATCCCTGCAAAGACTGAAACACATCCTCAAACTCTTCCACTACTGGAATACCGCTAACCGTAGACTTCCCCACTGACTCTGGCATAGATATAGTAACCAGATAAGCCTCACGGCCCTTCTCGATCATCTTCCCAGCCTGAATGGCTGAGATCACGAGACTCCCCGAAGTCGGTCTAATACCCTGAAAAACCAACTTCCCTCCTGAACGCTCAAACTCCACTCTACCCCGATGGCAATCCAAATGCACCCTATGCCGATGCAACCAATCCATCCCGAGAATAACATCATACAGCTCCACTGGACTGATAAGCAAATCTGCTGGCCACGACTCTCCTGCGATCTGAATATCAATTCCTCTAGCTCGTCCAATCACTCTCAGGAACTCGCCTCCCGCAACTCTGACAACTCCTGCACGCTCACCAGGATCCCCGCTGATCCCCGCACACTCTGCACACTCTGGAGTAATGAAGCTATGAGAAGCTCCAGAATCAAACATAACATGGGACTTAAACCCGCCCACCAACAAGGTCCCTACACAAACCTCATGTGTTGAGAACCTAACACTTTATCACAGGAAAACATAAAATCTGACCCTACTAAATTCACAAAGATTAAGTACCAGAAATTATACCTGTGATCGCCCCGGCACTGGTTCCACCAGTCTCTACTGTCGAGTAAACACGTGGCCCCTGCTCAATCCGTGCCACCTGCTGACCTCCAGGCTGCACCTGCTGCAACGCTGCCACTGCTGCCGGCTGCAACTTGGGACAAAAAGGCCTGATGTGCCCTGTCTCCCTACAGTGATAACATACCCGAGGTCCTGCCGTCGGAACACTCCTCTTGGGACAACTAGCAACCCTGTGATCCCTGCTCCCACAACCGAAGCAACCCGCACCACTCGGCTTCTGCGTAGCCTCCCACTTCCTCTTGGTTCCCTGAGCATGCCTACCGCCCCTGCTAGAACCACCCTGCTGCTGAGCCTTACTAGGCTGAACTGCTGGAGCTACCGCCACTGACTGTGCCCGGATATCCTCCTCAATCTCTGCTGCAGTCTCAACCAGCTCTGCACGCGTAGCATAACTCCTCCCTCTACAGTGAACTCTCAAGTCATCACGTAGAGCCCTCAAGAACCTCCTGATCTGAGCCTCCTCAGGCTCCATAGCCCGACCCCCATAACAAAGAAGTCGACTGAACTCCAAGTCCAGCTCCCGCACTGACCGTGTCCCCTGAGACAACTGAAGGAACTGCACCTCCAAACGATCCAATGCCTCTCTAGGAAAATACTTGCGGTTGAACTCCAAAACGAAGTCAGCCCAAGTCATCTCCCGCTGCACCCTCCTAGCAGCCACAGATCTCCACCACAACTCAGCATCACCACTCAAAAAGTAGACCCCTATGTCCACCCAAAACTCCTCAGGACATCTCAGAGTATGGAAGTTACGTTCCACTCTCGTCCTCCACGCATCCGCAGCAGTAGGATCTACACCTCCTGAAAACTGCTCAGTACGCAACCGACCCATCTCTGTCAACATGCTGAGATAACGAGCATGGACCCCCGCATCCGCAGCCACTGGCTGCCGCTCCTCCGCCACCACTGGTGGCACTACCTGAGCCTGAGCCGGTACCACTGGTGGTAACCGCTCTAACAACTGTGCTAGCAAAGCCGCAACGTCAACACCAGGGACTCCACCCGCTGGGACCCCCACACCCGGGACCCTAGCATCACCGGCCACTGGAGCATCAATACCGCCCCCTCCTGCCACACTCACGGAATCCCCCGGAACATCCTGCGACTCGGCAACACCCTCAGCTGTCACACTCTGGTCCTCGGTCTCACTAACCACTGGGGCTCTGCCCCTACCATGACCACGTCCGCGTCCACGACCTCGACCTGCCACAGCATCCTTTCTAACCATCTACACTACCATGAATAGAAGGCTAAGCAAACAATTTCTATTATAACACAGAAACATAAACTCACCGTGGAATCACACACTCGGCTCGAAGAGGATGTTCTAGGACTCCATGCCACACACAATTGACTAACTCACATAATCAATCAAGCATGCAAATCCCAAACATCTACAACAGAAACCTAGTGAACCCAAACCTAGAACCGTAAGGGCTCTGATACCAAAATGAAACGACCTACCTTTTTTTTTTTAAATAAATAATAAATAATATATATATAAATAAACNCGGATATCCTCCTCAATCTCTGCTGCAGTCTCAACCAGCTCTGCCAGCATAGCATAATACCTCCCTCTACAGTGAACTCTCAAATCATCCCGTAGAGCCCTCATAAACCTCCTGACCTGAGCCTCCTCATACTCCAAGGCCCGACCCCCATAACATAGAAGTCGACTGAACTCCAAGTCTAGCTCCCGCACTGACCGTGTCCCCTGAGACAACTGAAGGAACTGCACCTCCAAACGATCCAATGCCTCTCTAGGAAAATACTTGCGGTTGAACTCCAAAACGAAGTCAGCCCAAGTCATCTCCCGCTGCACCCTCCTAGCAGCCACAGATCTCCACCACAACTCAGCATC
>NC_025689.1:29405715-29442057 GCF_000633955.1 Camelina sativa
GAGTCCCTAGAACATCCTCCTCTTCATTGCCTGGATTCCACGATCACACTTTGCCTTTACCTGCACCACAAACACATATTGCAATGCATGAGTATTTTATAAACACTCAGTAAGGCAATCCTCCCATCTACTGGGCTATACACACAAGCAATAGAGTATCAATAATCATCACACAACAATCAACAACAACGAATAACAAACCAGGACTTAGTATCGACCGACGCCACACATGCATCGACCGATGCCAAAAGGGGAAGCATCGATCGACACAGAAGCTGCATCGACCGATGCAAGTGTAACTTGCATCGACCGATACCCAGTCTGCATCGACCGACGCATGCTCGACGCAACACGAAACCCCTAGAGTTTTACGCGCCGTCCTCGCACTTGCATCGACCGATGCAAGATATGCATCGATCGACGCAACGTCGAGCACCGTGATTTCCCCGAAGCTTCTCGCCGGATCTTCGTTCCTACAGCCACAAAACTCGATCCCAAGCCACAAGAAAGCTTCCTAATGCCCATAGCAACATCCTAATACGTCTACGACACACAACAGGAAGATTAATGAGTTCTCTAGCTTAGATAAGCCATGGTCATGTACTTACCTTTGCCACAGAAGAACTAAGCCTCAAACAAACAAGAACAAGCCTCTAGGAAGCTCCTACAACGATCCCAGCTACAGATCTCTACAGGAACGCCCCAAATCTCCAAGAAATCTCCAAGAACACCAAGAACACTTTTCTCTCTTTTGGTTTCTCTCAAAAACGGCCAAATCCGTCGAATGGAACCAAAACACGACTTAAGGGTTTTCTTTTCCCTTTGTCCAAAACGCAGCGTTTGACTTAAGTCAAAATGTAGAGAATTGCACATGCATCGACCGATGCACCTCTTGCATCGACCGATGCAATCCCCTAAACCGGGATTTCGGTTCACGGATGTTACAAAAATTTTCCGTACCCAAATTGGGTCAGTGTGAAAAATGACACAATTCGATAAAATAAGAAGATAATAAGTTTTTTAAATCCTATGTAAAAATATGGTTCAATCTATAATATATATTAATAATGATATAACTATATATATATATAGATATATATATATATATCTAGGAAAATTTAATGAAATATGATTTTATTGTTGTTTGCCTATTTTTTTAATTTGCATTTTTGTTGGAACTGATCTCTAATTTTTCTCATTACATCAAAAACTTTTAGTGTTGTCTTCTCAAATCGAGTTCTAAACGTGAAAATTGTTTCCTTACGTGTAACTGGTTTTAAAAGTACCACAATATTTTCTTTGATTTCGTCATCAACATTTATCATTTTCATGTGGATAATTTAGTAAATTATTAGCATTCATCCTATTACGATAAGTAAATTAGGGTGAACACACCAATGAGATGGTAGCTTTCAGATGCTTGGCTTCTTTGTATAATTCTGATGTTAACTCAAAGGTCGAGTTTGATTTGTCTCTGAGCTGTGAATATGTTCTTCAATGTATCTTGGATGAGGTATTTATTACAAATAATTCCTTTTCTTGTGGTTTCATTGATATGGTCATATATTACTTAGATTGTTTTGGTTCTTTGTTTTCTAGATACCTTTATCGGAACTGAAACCAGGACTATCCAAGTGGAATCTTCTTCCCTTTATCAAAAGCAAGCTTCTTTGTCTACCTAAATGCGCTTTAGAATTGGTATTTATCTTTGCTTAAATGTTCTATTTCTGATGAGCTACTACTAGAAGACTTTTAAGGTCTTTCTTATGTTTGTACATTTGTTTTGATCAGAAGCTTGAGCCATCATCTTGTGAGAAGGATACTGAAGTATTGTCTTGTAATGAGGAAGAGACTCTGAGAAGTGGTAGCAAAGAGACTGAACTTATGGGGAGAACAGAAGGCGGACAATCGTTTTGTCGAGACCTTGGAGATGGGGCTGATGAGATTAGTAGATACGATGTGTTGCTTGAAAGAAGAAATGAGGGATTTCAAAACGAAAGCAATGGTCATTTGTCAAATCCTGGAGAGAAAATATACAGATGCATACAATGCAAAAAAAGTGGGATGCTGTTGTTTTGTTCTAAAGATGGCTGCGAAGTTATGGCTAATCTCTATTACGGCTATGTCGATAGAGAAAAGTTTTAATCTATGATGGATTAAAAGTATTCAGATTTTTTTTTCTTTAATCATTTAGTTCTCATAAAAATAAATTATTTTCTTGAACAATATTCTATTTTATATACGAGATGATAAAAAATATCTAGAAAAAAAAATATATATGTATATTAAATTATAGCTACAAATTATTTGAATACATTGTTACAATGCAATATAAGACCATTTCCAATAGTTTTTCCTATTTTTTTCTTCTATAATAGAGGATCTCTATAATAGAGATAAGTTTTTCTCCAATGGTTTTTCCTAATTTTTTCCTCTATAAAAAAATATTCCAAATAAATACTATTTTTATTTTACAGTTAACACCTTTTATTTATAAAAACTGAAAACTAACCAATTTTACTTTAAATTTTGTATTATTCAAAAAAAAAAATTTGCAACTCTTTCATAAAATTATTATTTTTATTTAAATTAAGCATTTATTATTCTAAAGAGCATCACATCATACAAAAATTATAAAATATACTAGATTTTTAAAGAGCATTATGGAATGAATGAAAAATAAATTTTACTATTTATATAAATTATCTTTTGCAAAAATGGTAGTCTCAATATTTTAGAATAAATATTTATACTTAAATTTATATTATTAGTTCTTAAAAATACTTATTTTATTTATTTTGGTCATAAATAAAAGAAGTTAAATATTAAAAGGACTACTTTGCAAATAAGGTAGTTCACCTCCATTTATAGAGGAAAAAATAGAGTTCCCCTATAAATAGAAAAAAAAAATTAGCAATCTCTATTATAGAGATAAATATAGAGATGGATTGAAGCAAAAATTACTCTATAATAGAGTTTAGAGGTAAAAATAGAGGACTATTGGAGATGCTCTAACATATGTTTTCACCATTAAATCACTGGTTTTGGTGTATTTTATTATTTATTTTAATTAGATTCATATATATATATATATATATATTAAATTCTCTTAGATATATATATATATATATTACTTTTTTATCATCATAAGTTTTGAGGGAATTCTTTGACAATTGTTACAATCTATTTAATATTAGATATACTTAAACATATGTTGTGACTAAATTAGTTTATGACATACATAAATCACAATCTATTTAATATTAGATATATTAGACACACATCTTATGATCTGATTAATATCAAAGTTGGGGATCAAATTTAATTATAAAATACCACTTTTATATGTTCCTATGAGTACTTCCAACATTTGGATAATAATAAGATATTCATAAAACACACAAAGTACATAAAGAATTGTCAGTGAGAACAAGAACAAGTAATGGAATGGAGTTGCTGGTGCTTTTTGGGATAGGCACCGTTGGCGCGGTTGTTATAGGCTTGGTGGCTTTTGCCATATGGTTCATCTGTAAAACTTAAATCTTATAACAAAGTCGTAATACCTAATTGATGATGTGTTCAATGTAATCAACTTATATTCTTCTTTAATAATTTTTTTTTTCTTGGTCAAACATTCTTCTTTAATAATTAGTTTTCAAGAAAGAGAACCGATAGTAAAACATGAGATACTTTGATGATATTTGTAAAGTACTTAAGATTGGATGAGATTGCATTACCTGAGATTGCATTTGAATGAGAACTTCAGCCATGGACGTATACATGATACCATCGGCAAGACTGGAGAATGGCATTCCTTTAGGAATCCCACACATTCCAGCAACCAAAAGACCACCACTCACTAGTTCTTTAGCCCTAGCTTCTAGAAACTTCCCCCTGTCCCGACCAAACTGCCTTTCATAAGCCTTCACCACTTCCTCGGCCGCATTTGAGTAGTGAACCTTCCCTTTATTCCATGCCTTGGAGCTTTTTGTCCACCACTTCCTTTGGAACATTTGAAATCCAGTGTGTGGCCCCAACCGTCACTACGATATGAACGGAGGATTGAGGAAGAACACGGCCGTAGAACGAACTCGGGACCCCGACCGCGAAGTAACTCCGGTCTTGAGGGAGAGAAGTGAAGAGAGTGTTGAAGTCGTTTTCAGGGAGGTCGTTGAAGTAGACAAGAAACTCTGGTTTTGAGGAGTTTGATTGTCGTAAGTTGGTTTCAACGGATCTGATGATGTCGTCAACGAAAAAGAATGTGTTTGGTCCAGTTGCACAACTAAGATCGGCTATTCGGAACGTGTTGGAGCCAGAGACTAGGGTTTTTGCATCGAGTTTCTCTACTATCAGTTTGTCTATTGTCTCTTTCAACAAACTTGTTGTTCTTCTCTGTCCACACCAAAAGAATTTCAAAGATTATGATAATTTCATGCTTAAATATCGTATTTAAAGATGTGCTACTCCTATTGAAAATTATTAAAAGAGACTGAAATAATGAAATACAAAATTTCGCTGCACTAAATCTAAATGAGATGAGATCCAAAACCAATAACACACACCATCGTACAAAATAAATAAAAATTAATGATGCTTAAAAAAACAGTATGTTATACTCAAACCTAGATTTAGTAAAACTACTGAAATACAGTAATGCCTTCTGTGCCTTAGATTTAAGTTTATGATTTAGCTTTTCTTGCGACAATGAAGCCGCTAAGTAATCCTCGGTGTATTTTTGTGTGGCTCGATGAGTTATGAACCACAATTTGATTAAACAAAACATCATGTAAGAGATCATGATAATAAAGTCAAATTATGTTCGTCCTCTGAAGTCATGGGCTTCCAATTGATCCGAATACCCAGCCAACGTCTATTTAAAAATCGACTGATGATGATATTCTTAAACTATCTTGTACGCATGTCTAGATGAGTAATATAGATAACCAAATAGTTAACTTATTACATCGTTAAAATAGTTAACGAAAATATATTTTATCTAACAACTCATCTTACATACCAATTTGTTGGATCAAATGTAACAAACCATATTAAAAATGCGAAGTTGTTATAAAGGAATATGAAATGTAAAGATGAAAAGAAAAAATTAAAAGATAAGAAACCAAAAAAAAAAAAAAATTGAAAATAGACCTGCAAATGAGAATTCTTAGAGTAGCTGTTCGGACCATCTCCACCACTCATAGGAAGTGAGTTAAGAACAATCTCCGCTTTCTCCATTATGAGTTTGTGTTTTTACTTTCTATACTTTGGGTGTGTCGTCTATATATATAGGCCATGCATGCACTTAACACCTAGTGCTTATTATTATAGTATAGTCACTATAAACAATATATAATTGATAACCTCTTGAATTGAACTACAATAATATGCGTATTGAAGCAAGAACATTACTAGAAAATGCTATTAGCCTATCACATCCGTTTGTGCTTGTTTTGAAACACAAGGAATAATAAGCTACATTTTAGAAAGCATTTTCATATTCAGTGAACTAAACTGCTACTACATGTGTTTTTAAATAGAGAAGCTAATACTGAATTATCAGTGATTATTATTATTACAGTGGTCCTAATACGTAAGTACAAGACTACAATAAATAATTTTTTTTTTTAATTGTTTTGAAATTGAACTAATCACATAGGTCCAGTGATGTGAGCACCGGATCGGACACTCGACCAGGAACGTTCGCACCGGACCCGGACAACATTGGGACATTCGTATCACCCGCGGGACAACTCGGAGCCAGCATGCCTAGGATCACTCCCGGTGCAACCACCCGTACCAAGAGCTCATCCAGGAACTCCAAGCACAACATCAACCACTTCGTCCAAGCCTTTGTCCAAGAAGACCAAGAGATCGACTCGGCCAAGGCAACCATCGGTGAGACCGTTCGTACGGCCTTCGTCCTTACCCAAAGATGAGGGCGCCAAAGACATCAGGATCATGACTCATACTCTTTTTCCTTACTTCGGGGTTTTCCCATGAGGTTTACCGGAGAAGGTTTAACGAGGCGACAAGTCCTGACGCACAACGCCGCGTTTTAAAGCCAATGATGTGGTTCCTGCGTTCAGCCTAAGAACGTTGCCTATTTTGTCTTTTCTTTAAGCTTTGTGTTTTGAACCTTTTCTAAATCTTTCCCTTGTGAACGTTGGAATAGTGTGACGTGTGTGGCCTTGTTTAAACCACATAGAGGGTGACATGTTCACCGTCTGTGGAGACGCGTCAAGGGCAAACGTGTGCGGACCATAGCGAGTCCGCGTGACCCTAGTTCCCTCTAAACCCTTACACTATTTAAGCTCCCAACGCCACTTGCTTAGACTCTTTAGACTTGAATGAAATCATAATTTTCCAAAGAGTGAATCTTTGCTTCTTGTCGCAAATCTCTTTCTCGCTACTTAGTCCGGGACTGGGCTTGAAAGAAACCCTAGAAGGATCGATCCGGGATCGCTCTTCTTCTAGTCGGTGTACGACGCTACCCATCGCTCGTGTACACCGCCGTTCGATCCATACCGTCTCTATCGCAATGCGTTCACCTGATCGTTGGTTATGTTCCACTTCGACCCCATCTTTCTCTAGTGAACCGAGGTCGAGTTTCTTACTCGGTTCGCTAGCCGTCATCCGATTCCATCGTACTGTCCGCTACCGTGTTCTTCCGACCGAACCACCGCCATCTTACCACTACCGTTTGAAACCGCGTTCTACTCGTCCGTTTGACCTCAAAACTCGTTTCTATCGTCCATTCTCATCATACTATCATCCCACCCCTTTTGGTCCGAGGAAATTTTTCATTTTCCTGAGCGTCCCACGACTCCGATCTCCGTCCGAGCCGTTTAGCCGTTTGGCGCTCACATCATCTAGCGTGAGAAAACTATGTAATCGTAGGGGCATCAAATTAATAAAATAAATCATAGGTTAAACTACGATATATGCCCCAGTCGTCTCCAAAGGAGATGCTCTCTGCACTAATAGCCAAGAATAAATCAAAAGGATGCCGAAGTTTATATGATACTCCCTCCGTTTCATAATAAAGGATGTTTAGAGAAGTATTTTTGTTTCATAATATAGAAGTATTTTTGTTTCATATTTTATACTATGCAGTCTTGTTTATGACTGGTTAAACTTTATAAAAGTAACTATTTTTTAATATGCGTGTTTTGCCAAAACATCCTATATTTTGAAACGGAAAGAGTACTAGATTAGGACCCGCCCGATGTACGGGTTTAGAGTTTTTAAAATAAAATAAAATTTAACAAAGAATATAAAGTAAGTATTTTTAGTAACTAAGAACTATCTATAAAAGTAAATAGATACAATGAGGTGTCCAATGTAAATATCTGGTGTAAAAGGTGTGACTTTGCGGTTGAGGCTATTATTTTTTTTTTTTTTTGAATGTCCTCACTTGTGGGAAGTTTAGGATTTATCTCTAACTCCAGTCTCATCAGAGGGTTTTCCATATGAGTCGGTGTACTCAAATTTGGATTTTGTTTTGTAGGGGGTTGTCTCTCAACAGGGTGATCATGATCAACTTCTTTAATTACCATGATTTTTATGGGCAATCTGGAAGGCCATAAATATTTTTTTTTTAAGGTTTAGAGATCGAGACGAATGATATAATTACTCAGGTTTTGGGCGATAAATTAGCCTGGGAAGAGGCGCTATCTTTTACGGCAGTGATGTCGGCTCCATCTCCGTCCTCATATGTCCAGGTTTCTTCATTTTGTTGTCAAATTGATGGTTCTTGGAAAGCAACCAATCAGCATTCATGATTTGGCTGGTGGTGTTGCGTTGGTGAGGAGCGAGCCTTTTTGTTGGGGGCCAAGTGTCTAAGACAGAGCCCCTCCTCCCTGCATTCAGAGTTAGAAGCGTTGTAGTGGCCCATGGAGCGGATACGTGCAGAGTTACTCACTATGGTGAATTCCCCTGAATATTGGCCATCCTTCTCAAACTTGATCAATGAGTATAATTCGCTGGAGTTTTTTCCACTATTCTCCATCTCTTGGATCCTGCATGTGACAAATTCGAAGGCTTTCCCATGCTTCACATTCTCTTATTTCTGAAGTTTCTTTTGTAAACCCCTTTCCTCTGGCTTGGACAACTAATTAACCGAGGAAATTCCTTTTAATTTATTGTTTGGTTGAAAAAAAAATAGATACACTTTTAGTTAAAGAAAATAGTTGTATATGAGTTCAAAAGTATTAAAAGTAAATGAAATTTAACAAAGAATATATATTTAATTCTTTTTCTAAGTAAAAACAATGTATAAAAGTAAAGAGATAAACTTTTAGTTATAGAAAATAGTTTTCTTTTTTGCTATAATACACTAATATATATCCATTTACAAACCTACTATCTACATTACCACTAAAAGTTTATTTGTACACACAAATATTTTTTACCGTTAAAATATACTCTTTAGTCTTAACTACTACTAACAAATTGTCTTTATAAACACATTAAATAACCTATTATATGTCTCTTCACTTTAACATTTTTATAATTACAAAAACGCATACGTTAATCGATCTTATACACTCCTATCATATATATTACAATAGCAGTCTTTTGAATAAATTATTTGATTGGTGAAAAAAATATGAGACGATCTATTTTTTTTTCAACAATCTTTTTCTTTATGTAAAGGTGAGTATTTACATTTTTTAGAAACAGTAACTAATTGTATAATTTTCACAATCATTTTTTATCTTATATAAAAAGTAATATTTTTCTTGTAATATAGCAACTTAAAATTAAAATAAGTAAATAATATTATAATTTTAAATTTTATGGTACATATATATATATAATTTATTTTATAATTAGATTTTAAATAAAATTAGGTTTTATTTTATCTATTTACTTTTATATAAAATCTTTTTAGGTTAGATTTTGAATTTTTACATTTTTAAAAAAAAATTAATAATGAATTGACATGTGTCGACATCTGAATGATATAATTGACACGTGTCATGATCTTGTTAATGAGTAATTTTGTCATCAAGGTTTATATTATACTAGATTAGGACCGCCTGATGTGCGGGTTTAGAATTTTTTAAATAAAACTAAATTTAACAAAGAATTTAAATAAATATTTTTAGTAAGTAAAAACTATTTATAAAATTCAATAGATACACCGAAATGTTTAATGTGGTATTTGGTGTAAAAGATGTGATTATGTGGTTAAGACTATTAATCACGTTTTCTTTGAATTCCCTCGCTCTTGTGAAGTTTGAGATTTATCTCCGACTCCAGTCTCGTCAGAGGGTTTTCTATATGAGTCGGTGTACTCGAATTTGGATTTTGTTTTCTGGAGCGTTAAGTTAGTCTGGGAAGAGGCGCTCTCTTTTATGGCGGTCATGTCAGCTCCATCTCTGTCTTCGGATGTCTAGATTTCTTCACTTCGTTGTTAGATTGATGGTTCTTGGAAAACAACCAATTTGCATTCAGGATTGGACTGGTGGTGTTGCGTTGGTGAAGAGCGGACCTTGTTGTTGGGGGCCAAGTCTCTAAGACGGAGGCCCTCCCCCTGCATTCGGAGTTAGAAGCGTTATACTGGGCCATGGAGTGGATACGTGAAGCAGGGATCACTTGTCAACATTTTGAGACTGATTGTGCTTAATTACTCATTATGGTTCAGTCCCCTAAAGATTGGCCGTCCTTCTCCAACGTGCTCGATGAGTTCAACTCGCTGGAGTCCTTCCAACTATTCTCCATCTCTTGGTTCCCGCGTGCGTCAAATATGAAGGTAAATTGTCTTGTCCGTGCTTCGCGTTCTCTTATCTTTGAAGTTTCTTTTGTAAATCCCTTCCCTCCGGCTTGGGCAACTAACCAAGAAATTTTTTCTTTTAATTTATTGTTTGCATGAAAAAAAAAAGTATACATATACACTTTTAGTTAAGAAAATAGTTGTAGATGAGTTCAAATTTATTAAAATTAAATTAAATTTAACAAAGAATAGATTTTTTTTTTTTCACAAAAAGAATAGATATTTATTTAATTTTTTTCGTAAGTAAAAACAATGTATAAAAGTAAAGAGATAAACTTTTAGTTATAGAAAATAGTTGTTTTTTTTGCTATAATACACTAATGTATATCCATTTATAAAATCTACATTACCACTTGAAGTGTATTTGTTCACACAAATATATTTTACTGTTAAAATCTACTCATTATTCTTTACTACTACCAACAATTGGTCTTTATAAACATATTAAATAATCTATTATATGTCTCTTCACTTTAACATTAATATAGTAACAAAAACGCATACATTAATCTTACATACTCCTATCTTATATGTTACAATAGCAGTCGTTTTAAATAAATTATTTGATTGGTGAAAAATATATGAAACGTTCTATTTTTATTTTAAATCTTTTACTTCAACAATCTCTTTCTTTATGTAAAGGTAAGTATTTACATTTTTCTAGAAACAGTAGTTAGTTGTATAATTTTCACAATCATATTTTTTTTATCTTATATAAAAAGTAATTATTTTTTTTTGTAAAATTAACAACTTAAAATTAAAATAAGTAAACAATATTACAATTTTGAATATATATATATATATATATATAGTTTCCTTATAATGATATTTTCTTTTTATAGTAGGTTTTGAATTTTTACATTTTTATTTTTAAAAATTTAATAATTTTAGAATTGACATATGTCAACATCTGAATGATATAATTGACACGTGTCAAGATCTTGTTAATTAGTAATTTTGTCATCAATGTTTATATAATAAGATATATATATATATATGCTAAGTCTTAGGTTTCGTTAATTAAAGACGATAACATGTTTCTGAGAATCTATCGATTTGTGAATTTATAAACTTACAGCTATTTCTCATAATCGAACGATGGAGACTCCAAAATCAGATAGTTTATGTGATCGCTTAGTCACTGGGAATTCAGAAATTGATAACTGGATTTGTATCATCTAGTACTTTGCCAAAAACAAATCTGAGCTTTGGATGTTGCATGGTAATTTAAATTTTGTATCAGTTTCAGTTTCTTTGATTCTAAAAATCCCAAATTCTCGGATAAAAGTAATGTTACTTGCAGACGTGTTTGAAATGGGTCCTAAGCTTCCAGATTATTTGGGTGAACACACCAATGAGATGGTAGCTTTCAGATGCTTGGCTTCTTTGTTTGATTCTTCTACTCCTGAATAAAGTAAAGATGATGCTGACTCAAAGGTCGAGCTTGATTCATCTCAGAGCTGTGAATATGTTCTTTAATGTATCATAGATGAGGAATTTACAACTGATTTCTTTTCTTTGTGGTTTCTTTGATATGGTCATATACTTAGATTGTTTTTGGTTCTTTGTTTTCTAGATACCTTTATCAAAACTGAAACCAGGTGCCCCAGGACAATCCAAGTGAAATCTTCTTCCCTTTATCAAAAGCAAGCTTCTTTGTCTACCTAAATGCACTTTGGAACTGGTATTTATCTTTGCTTAAAAGTTCTATCTCTGATGCCTTACTACTATAAGGCTTTTAAGGTTTTTCTTATGTTTGTACATTTGTTTTTGTTTTTGATCAGATGCTTGAACCATCATCCTGTGAGAAGGATACTGAAGTATTTCCTTGTAATGAGGAAGAGACTCTGAGCAGTGGTGGGGAAGAGACTGAACGAGTTACTTCTCCAATGCCTGAACCAGATCTTATGGGGAGAACAAAAGGTGGACAATCATTTTGTCGAGACCTTGGAGATGGGGCTGATAAGATTAGTAGATCTTATATGTTGCTTGAAAGAAGAAACGAGGGATTTGAAAACGAAAGCGATTGTCATTTTTCAAGTCCTGCGGAGAAAATATACAGATGCATACGATGCAAAGAAAGTGGGATGTTGTTGTTTTGTTCTAAAGATGGCTGCGAAGTTATGGTTCATCAGAAATGTTTGAAATCGCCACCTGTTTACGATGATGCTGGAAACTTTTACTGTTCTTTCTGTGCTGTTACCCGTCCTTCAGCTGAGTATCTTCAATCGCAAGATGAAGTTGCTAAAGCAAGGAAGAAACTAGCTTCGTTTCTTAGACTACTGTCAGAGGTTAACAAGAAGAAATCTGTTGAGGGAACCTGAAACGCTATGTAGGATTAAGCCTTGTTTATAAATATTCTAAGATTGTCAACAAAGGAAAATTACATTTGCACTCAGTATCTCCTCTTTGTTATGTTTTAAATTTTGGGATATTTTAAACTCTGTTATCCTTGTATTTAGTTTGATTTAGATAATTGGTATTAAATGTTTGTAAAAAAACAAAAAAAAACGTCATAATCTATTTAATGTTGGAAACATTTGAACACATGACAAGATTTATTTATCCCTACTATTATTTATAAAATCGTTTAACAAACTAACCTTAAATTTGTAAAGAAATTCAAGGATATGCCATTAAAGTTAAGACAAAATAATTCATTAACGAGAGGGTTAAAATTGTCATTACAGCTTTTCATAATCGGATAAACACGCAGATTCCGGATCGGATCTTTCGATTTTTAATCTTAAAACATCCGCTTAATGGCCTTTAAAGTTAAAAAGGAGAGACGATTTACAAAATTCTTCGTTCATCCATTGGCAAAAGAAACGCTTCATAACTGTCACGGGTTCGATATTCCAAGAAGTCGATCATAATTTTTTCCGCCTTCCATTGTCCCTTTTAATACATAACAAAGACCCAGAGAATCTAAGGGGCTGTTATTGGAGAGATAATTTCTAAATCATTATGGAATTGTAAATTTTTAAAATCAAAACACATGGATTTTGAATTAACATGTTTTATCCTTGGATTTGAATCATTCTATTTTACACTTTCAAATCCATGCAAATCCATTTAAAACATAATGTGGATTTGGAAATCCAAAAACAAATCATTGAATGAATAACATGAGATTTTAACAAGTATTTGTAAATCATAGAATCATAAATCATATAACACATAATTTTGATAAGTATTTTAAAATCAATGATTGAATAACACATGATTTTTGTTTGAATTTCCAAATTCATTAAAATCATAGAACCAATAACCCCCTCTAAAAATCAATACAATAAAAGTAGAATGTGTTGCTCTCCCTATCTGACAACTCAGCATTTTAGGCTTTTCTCAGCTTGACATCTCAATAAAATTGTTAGCCAATAAAAACATTTCAAATAATACAACTCAACATGTCTTAACCTATGATAAGTCTCTTTTTTTTCCATGTCACTTTTTCTATTAAACTTGATCTTATTTTGTTGGGCTTACTTTTTAAAATAAGTGGGCTGAAAATATTTGGATGAAAGAATTAAATAGAATTTGATTGAATAGATTTGAAGAATGTTGCCAAAAAAAAAATGATTTGAAGAACTTTTATTGGATGAAATTGGATGAAAGAATTCATACGTAGAATTCAATAGAATTTTTTTTACTTTGTGATTTTTATGAAACGTTTGGTTCTATTTAGTAAAGAGTCTTGAAAAAATTGGTTTAGTGATGTAAAAGATTGATATTGGTCACGTTTAACTATAATTGAAGTTGGTTCAGTCTGGGTTAAGATGGATTGGTCACCAAGCTGCTTCTGCATAGTTAATCTGGGTTAAGATGGATCAATCACGTAAGATCAACGAAGTTCCACAATATAATCATAGTTAATTCTATTTTATTATTTGTATGGATCTGATTTCTAAAGATCTCTTTCTCTCGAGTATATATGTATGTGATTCTGTATGTGTATCACGTTATAATCAATCAACACATAAGTTCTCAACCTCTAATCTTTCAAGTGAATAGAATACTTATCCAGAAGGGTTGTTCGAGGTTGGTGATTTTTTGTCTAAGTTTGGAGATTTTTTTAAGGAGGCTGGGGAAGAGGGAAGAACCGGTATAGGTTCTTAATGTTAGGTTTTGATGGGTTTAATTTGAAATCGGGTTGAAATAAGGTTAGTCCGGTCAATAAGATTAATTAGTTGGTTAAGCAATTATTAAACCAATAGTAAACCACATAAATCCAGATTCAAAGTAATAGATGATATTTGATATTTTGAGGGGGAAATGACAATAAAACTATTGATTCGGGTGGAAATAGGTCTAAAACTATTGATTTAGAGAGACACATAACGAGGTTAAAGTTCTGTGTAGATTTGATACGATGTTATAATTATGAGGGGAAGTAGGACGTTATTCCCATAATATACGATAGATTTACAAGCATTCTAAAGACTTTCAAATCTTTCTCGTAAATTCTAACAATTATATTTTGCAACCCTTTAATAGAATAAAAGAGAGTTTTTAATAGAACTGAAAAATATCAATTCCACTAATTTCTCTGTTTCTTTCTCTCACCAAGTTAACAAAAAAAAAAAAAAAGCAAACTGAGCATCAAGAGCACACAACAACCTTAGCAGAAATCGCGGCACTAAAAAAGCAAACATGTTGTCATCTTTCGTTCATGAAAGTAAAGAGATCGAGCCAAAGTTATTTTTTTGTCGTTTTAGTTGAATCCATATATCGTCATTGGTGTTTGGTTGACTCCGTCTTATCAAAAGAGAGAAACGGATAGGAGTCTAGGACACAAAATCTCCTTAGCTGGAATAGGAGAAGTGAGGTATCATGTAGGGATGTCATGAATGAGGCTTTGATCTCGTCAATATAAAAATGAGAGAAAAATAGACGTTTGGTCTGTGATTTCTTCTATGTAGACTGATTCGGTTGAACTTAAATTATTGCAGTAGAATGAAAAAAAATATTATAATATTCAGATATCGTTAATTTTTTTCATAATTTTTCCGAACTGAATATAATATAATAAAGACATAAATCAAATAGAATCAAATCATCAAGAGAGATTTTAAACTTGTAGAATCGTAAACAGAAGCTTTTTTGATCATAAGGTGGATTCATCAATGGCAAGGGACAATTCTTCTTATTCTGTACCGTGGAGAACTGACCCAGCCGCCGTAGTCAGTCGTCGGTGATTGTTATTTTTAATTACAAAAACATATAAAATTATGAAAATAAATAAAAATAAAAACAAAATATAAAAAAATCTCGCGGCGTAGCACGAATACCATCCTAGTTTAATTAATAATAAAAGTTTCAACATATTTTCCTTTTCTTTTTTAACACCTAACATCTTTTTTATTACACTAGAATATAGTATAAATTTGATGTTTTTTTGTTACTAGCAATTAGTTAATAAACTTACACACAAACTAGAATTGGACCCGTGTTAGAGAACGGATTGAAATTTTTTCTGTTTATTTTATAATTTTTATTTAAATCACTAAATATGTGATTGTTTTATTTGTTTAAAAAAAAAAAAAAATTTGGATGAAACATTATGCCATGAAATCATGTTCTGAATATGATTTATATGACTTACGAAATAATAACTATTTTGTAAAATAGTTTAATAGATTTAGATTTTAACCCACGGTACACCGCGGGTTAATTTATTTGTTAAAAATAATTTTTTGTTTGTTAATTTTATTTGATTTGTTTAGTTTTTAAAATTATATATTGTATTTTGATTGTTAATTCTATAACTTAACCCACAATATACTGCATATTAATTTTAAGACCAAATATGTAATATATGTTTGTCAAAATCATCTTGACCGAAACCAAACTTTAATTTAGTCTGATAAATCATATTTCTTGAAATTTCAACCCGTGATCTAGCAAGAAATCATATTTCTTGAATTTTTTTCATATTATTGTGACATATTATTGACCCGTGTTATAACAAATCAAATTAGAGTGTTTATAATTTTAAATTTTTGATCTATCATATATTTATGATATTCTTAAAAAAATATATAGTTATGATAAAAATAGATTTATGATATTCTTAGAGTGTTAATATATTTATGATAAAAAATATATTTATCATATATTTAAATTTAATTTCATATATTTCTTTTAAAATAACTTCAAATTAAATTATTAAAAAGTTTATTATAATATATAAATTTATACAATTCAACAAAAGAAATATATGAAATTAAATTTAAATATTCAAACTTTTACTTGTTATACAGTCAAAATTTTAGTTGAATATATATTTTTAAAAAGAATAATATTATTAAAGCTTGAATATTTTATAGATTGAATAATATAAATTGGTTTTAATAGTACAACTTTGAAGTATGAGTTTATAGTATGATTTCAATCTCTGATAAATCAAAGTTCATGCTCATTCGTATTCAGAATTGGTCAATTTTTCATAATATGATTTTGAATCTTTGCGTAGTTTTCTTAGGCAATGTGGTTGAGACATTTTATATATTTTTTATTCATCATTTAAGCATGTCCATTTAAAAAATTTAAATTACATCATATGCAGAAAAAATCATAAATTTTATTAACTAAATATATTATATAATAATTTAAATATAAAATCAAACAAAAATGAAAGAAGAATCACATATGTTTGTTTTAATTAGGTTGAAAGATTTCCTTATCTTTTAAATGTTACCTATAATTGATTTTATATGTAGAATTTTTTTTTTTTTGACAATTTATATGTATAATTAACTAAATGCATATTATTCCTAATTACCAAAAATCAAACTAACGTATATCCTTTATCCTATAAATCACAAGTCACCTGTCCAATCAAGTTAAGGCACATCAGATTAATTTTAAAAATTTTTAAAAACAAAAACCCATTAATTGAAAAAAAAACACACGATGGTGGAAAACCAAAATAAAAAAAAATAAAAAAAATCAGCTTCCTAAACAATTAAATTTTTACTTTTCTACGTAAAATAAATATTTACAAAATTCATCTACTTCAACCGTTTCGCCCACGATCTCTCCTCTTCCTCCATGATATATACTGATGAGACTCAACAAAGTCTCACTAACTCTCTATTTTCTTAGTCCTCCATTAAATACCCAAAAAATTCACAAACAGAACGGACAAAACGAAGGAGAAAACTGTTGGGAAAAAGGTACATAAATTACTATCCAGATATTATGTTCTGATTATATTGAAGGTTTCATCAATCTCATTTGCATGTCTCTTCTTCCATTTGCAATTTAAATTATATTTTTGTATTTCTCAGTTATGGTTTAATCTGTTCATCATCATTTCATCAATTGCATATCTCATCAAATTCTCTTACAATTTATAATAATCTCTGTTTTCGACTTTCTCAATTCTGGTTTTTTTTTTCATCATTGTTTTTCATGCTCATCAAATTTTGTATTTCACATTTTCCTGTTCAGTCTCATGAATTTTATGTTTGGATTTGCAGGTTCATATTCCTTTCTGAAGTCATATGGCTCGATTATTACATTTGTCTCCTGCACAGTTCAATAGGTGAAAGTTTCTTCATGTCAAATTAAAAGTACTCATTTACAGAGATAGCAAATAAAGATGTCAAATGAAGTCAGTGTGTCTCTTACTATTTGCATTTTTCTTAATTTACGCTTTCAGTAACTACACAGCATTACTATGGAGATGACTCTTCTTAAAGACCATTTACTCTAACACAACAACTAGATATGATATGCAGATCCTTTGTTGCAGCACAAAACATCTTCGTAGAAGAGCAAATATAAAGGTAAATTTGTCACTTTTTTCTTTCTTAGGTGTTCATACTCAATAGAACCATGTTTACTAGCATTATATTGTTAATCATAGGAAAGATTTTAATAATTACTAATGAAATACTGCAATTGCTCAATACAGGAAGGACTAATAAAAGATTATTCACGCATGATAAAAAGGGCCGAAGAGATGATAAGGAACAGTCAGAGTTTGTGGTATTTTGATATGTATACTTTGGAAAATTAATCAAATAAAGTTACAACGCTATTTTGAAGAAGTTAATGAACGTTTAAACATTTTTAGCTTTGTTATTAAATCGTACAAGCACAAACTTGATTTTCAATTACAAATTTACAATTATATAGTCTTTAAAACTATTATAGATTACATGTAATACATTTTGGACCCGTACGTAGTACGGGCTTTAAACTAGTATTATGATACATCTAAATCATGTATGTCATAAGTCTATAACCAAAAAAATCATATATATACCTATTATATAGTCTACAAAGAAAAATCATGTACTTCCAAAAAATTAAATAGGAGATTAAAAAAAAATTGATTTATATATAAATGCCCCTATTTAATGAGTAATTTATCATTGAAATTTAATAGAAAAAGTTTTGGGTTAACGGTAAATTAGAAAATTTGATGTTAAAAATCACATTGGAAATACAAAGTGATAGTCTTTGTGAAGCAAAAAAAACTCCCGAAATGAGACTTTTTGTGAAACAGAGGAAGTAATACTTACTAGACACTACATTTAATTTAGTGTGGATCTTTATAAGCTCTTTCCTTATATTTAATACATCTTTCAATTTCTTTTAAATCAAATTAAAAACAATTAGCATTTAATGATTCACAAGTTTTAGGAAATAAATTAGACAAAAATTATGTAGCTAAAATTTAGGAAATATGATCATAAGAATATAACAATCTTTATTATGATTAATTACATTCCTTTTTCCACAAAACAATATGATCATAAGAATAGAATAACCATATTTCTTTTTTAGTTTTCAAATATTTATTATTAATCTATTGAATGTGATGCAAATTTAAGAAATTTTGTATGATAATTTAAATTAATAGTTGTCAAAAAAAAAAAAAAAAACTTAAATAACTTAAACAAAATATGTAAAGTATTTGAACGGTTAATGGAATAATCTGGAAACCATCAATTTTGATTTTTGAAAAGAAATATTTTTTGTAATCCTAACCTCTTTAATACGAACTGTCTTTTAAAAAAAAAAAACTAAGACGGGTGATTTGATTTATTTTCTGAACAAAAGACTAATGTGGGGATCCACCCTCTGTTAGGAAGGCCGCGGATAGCCCCTGATGTTCTAAAAGGGATGAGGCAATACCTAAGGATAGGTACAACGGAGGATAAAGAGCTCAGAATTGAGAAAGTGAGGAAATCGGTAGCAGAAGCAGAAAAGGATCCGATTATCCAGAAAACGGTTCTCAGGTTAGAGCCGACTCCTATCGTCTCCTCAGATTATAGCAAAGGGAAAGGGTTAGTTTTTGGGTATGAGTCTGCAGAGGTTTCGTCCATAATGAAGAACCCGGTGAGTGGAAATGAGAAGTTAATGGTAAATGCGTTCCAGGCTGAGAGGAACAGAGTTTCTGCCATCTGTGGAGGAGAGGTTGAGGAAGGGTTAGGTTTGGTGGATTATGCTATGTCTTCTTCTGAGTTGCAGACTAGTCCAACGGCTTATGTGGTTGGCTTTCATGAAGCTGGCCCTTCCGGGACAAAGTCTGGACGAGGAGGGGGGAGGAGAAGGCCTCAAGACTTGACAGTTCAACGTCTCATGGAAATACGTAAAAAGCATTTTCCTGAGATAATGTTTCTCATGGAGACAATGAACGGTAGAAATGCACTTGTAGATATTCAAGAATGGCTTGGCTATGAGAAGGTATATACGGTGAATCCGGTGGGGAGATGTGGTGGACTAGCAGTTTTTTGGAAAAAGGGTGTGAATGTCGTGGTTTTAAGTGTAGATAAGAATATTTTGGATCTCCAAGTAAATATGGAAGGAGCGGTCTTTTTCCTCTCTTGTATATATGGTCATCCTAATAGTAGCCTTAGAAAGGAGGTATGGGAGAGATTGACTAGAGTGGGGTCCCAAAGAAAAAGAGAATGGTGTATGATAGGGGATTTTAACGACATACTACATAATGGAGAGAAGTTGGGGGGCCCTCGAAGAAGTGAAGCATCTTTTGTGGAATTTGCTAACATGATCAAGGTTGTGGTTTGGTTGAGCTGAACAGTACGGTTAATGCGTTTACTTGGGGAGGAAGGAGAGGTGATCTGTGGATTCAGTGTAAATTGGATCAGTGTTTTGGAAACAAAGCTTGGAATCATAAGTTCCCTGCCTCAAACCAAGCTTTCCTAGAAAAGAAAGGATCGGATCATAGACCTGTTTTGGTGCAGTTAGTGTCATCCCAAGATACTTATCAAGGATCTTTCAGGTTCGATAAGAGAATGCTTCATAAGCCCCTTGTTAAGGAGTCAATACAGCAAGCTTGGGAATCCTCTTCTTCGAATCTTGCCAGAGAGTGTCAGAGAGGCTAAGACGTTGTAGGAAAGCCCTTAACAAATGGAAACGAGAGAATGGAACGAATTCATAGATCAAAATCAATCAGATTCAAGGTGAGATTGAGGTTGAGCATGCTTCTCGTTCCCCCTCGTTCCCGAGGATGGCAAGGCTTAAGAGGGATATGGTGCTGGCACATAAGGAGGAAGAGAGTTACTGGGCGCAGAAAACTAAGCAGAAATGGATGCACTCTGGGGATAAAAACACCAAGTATTTTCATAGTTCGGTTAAAGCCGAGAGGAATAAAAATGCCTTGGTTGAACTTCTTGATGAGGAAGGTAGGAGCCATAAATCTGAGCCATCTAAGGGAGACGTTGCAGGTAGATATTTCCAGAAGCTTTTTGCATCGTCGTATCCATCAGAAGAGGACCATCAGTTCTTTCATGAGTTTGAACCGCGAGTCACCCTTGAAATGAATAACTCTCTGATAGCTGAAGTATCAAAAGAGGAAGTGAGGCTAGCGGTCTTTGCGATTAAACCTTCAAAGGCTCCGGGTGCTGATGGCATGACAGCTCTGTTCTATCAGCAATATTGGGATATAGTGGGGGAGCAAGTTACAAAAGAAGTTATGAGGTTTTTCAGAGAGGGAGATTTTGAGAAGGAGTGGAATTTCACTCAGTTGTGTCTGATTCCCAAGAAGCTAATCTCTTCTTCCATGACAGACTTGAGGCCTATTAGTCTGTGTTCGGCAATGTATAAGATCATTTCCAAGATTATGGCAGGAAGACTAAAGCCTCTGCTCGACAAAATTGTCTCGCCGAATCAATCTGCCTTCGTACCAGAGAGATTAATTTCAGATAACATAATCATAGCTCATGAGGTGTTCCATAGCTTGAGGACGCATGAGGATACCTCAAAAAATTTCATGGCCATCAAGACCGATATGTCTAAAGCATATGACAGGGTATATGGAGTTATCTTAAGGCGTTGCTGGTGGCTCTAGGATTCCATGAAAGATGGATTGAGTGGATAATGGTATGTGTTACATCTGTTTCATATACAGTGTTGATCAATTGTCAAGCTTTTGGAATGGTAACTCCGGAGAGAGGTTTAAGGCAAGGGGATCCTCTTTCTCCATTTCTTTTTTTGCTCTGTACAGAAGGATTGACACATTTGCTGAATAAGACAGAAGAGGAGGGTAAAATAAGTGGTATACAGTTCTCGAATCAAGGTCCCTCTATTCATCATCTCTTGTTCGCAGATGATAGTTTATTCGTTTGTAAGGCAGAAGAGGATCAGTGTCAAGCACTCCTATCAGTATTGGAGAGATACGGAAGACCCACAAGACAAGTGATCAACTATGATAAGTCTTCTATTACTTTTGGGGCAAAGATGGGAGAAAACGTAAGAGGGCAGATTAAGTCCAAGATGAAGATTGTCAATGAAGGGGGAGCAGGTACTTATCTAGGACTTCCTGAATGCTTTAGTGGGTCAAAAGCAGAAATGCTGGAGTACATTCATGACAGGTTAAAAAATAGATTTTCGGGGTGGTTTGCTAGAACACTCTCTCAAGGCGGGAAGGAGGTCCTCATTAAATCAGTTGCTATGGCTATGCCGGTGTATGCCATGTCATGCTTTAAATTTCCTAAAGCAACTGTTTCAACTCTCTCCAGTGCCATGGCAAAATTCTGGTGGAGAGCTATTGAGAATCAGAGGAAAATCCATTGGATTGCGTGGGATAAGATGTGCCTATCAATAGACCAAGGAGGTATGGGATTTAAAGATATAGAGGTTTTCAATCAGGCTCTTTTGGCAAAACAGGCGTGGAGAATGCTTCATTATCCAAATTATTTGTTTTCTCGCTTTATGAAGAGCAGGTACTATGAAAATAGCCAGATTCTAAATGCGAATCTAGGGTCTAGGCCTTCTTATGCTTGGCGAAGTATCCTTCATGGGAGGGTACTCTTGGAGAAGGGATTGCAAGTTTGTATTGGGGATGGGGAAGATACAAGTGTGTGGACAGGCCAATGGCTAAAGGATGGAAGAATGAGAGCCCCTTTGATGAAAAATATTTTAGTGGACCTGGAGTTGAAAGTTAAGGCGCTCATTGATCCCATATCGCATTCCTGGAATCTGGAGAGCCTACAGGAAAATTTCTTCCCTAGAGATATCGAGCTCATTCGCAAGATAAAACCGGTCGTGGCTTCATCTAATTATATGTGTTGGCAACACAATAAATGTGGAGAGTATTCTGTACGATCTGGGTATTGGAGAGCATTGCAAGACCATAAGGTTGAGATCAGGCAGGAATAACCTTGGCAACCTTCCCTTTGAAGGAACTGATTTGGAAAATCCAAGCTCCATCAAAAATCAAAATATTCATGTGGAAGGCATTGAGTGGGGCTCTTCCGGTTGCAGAAAGATTGGCCACAAAAGATATTAGAATGGATATGTGATGCCAAATGTGTGGAATGGAGGAAGAATCAATCAACCATCTTCTCTTTATATGTCCGCTGGCAAGGCAGGTATGGGCTCTTTCTTACACTCCCAGTCTAGAAGATGGGTTTTCTTCCTCTTCAATATACCAGAATATATTTCATATTCTTGAGTTAGCAAAGAGTGCGAAAGGAGAAGGAAATCTAAAACGAACTATTCCCTGTGTGCTTTGGTTTCTGTGGAAAAGTCGGAACAATCTTGTCTTTGAAGGGAGAAATACCAATATAAAACCCTTGTTATAGAAAATGAGAGAGGAAACGTCTCAATGGTTTATAGCTCAGCAAGCGGAATAGGAAGAAGAACAGAGAGGAGGTAAGGATGTTAGAACCAAGAGGGTGAGCTGGAAGCCGCCAGAAAGGCCGTGGTTAAAATGCAACATAGCGGCATCTTGGAATAAGGAAAAGAACATGGGGGGAGCAGCGTGGGTGATCAGAAACCATGCGGAAACAGTTTTACTACATAGTCGCAGAGCTTTCACTAATATGAGTTCAAAAGGCGAAACAGAACTACAAAGCTGTTTGTGGGCGATTGAAAGTATGAGAAGCCTAAAGATCACATGGGTTATCTTTGCGTTTGAGGTAAATGATTTGTTGGAAGCGACTCTAAGACCAGACGCATGGCCATCCTTCAAATTTCAGTCAGGGTTAATTTTAGGGGAGTTAGGACATATCCCATTTTGGAGGTTACACAAAGAAGAAAGAAGTGCAAACAAGGGTGCTTTTCTTATAGCACAAAGTGTAACCAAAGAGGATCGATGCCAATCATACGTTGCAGCAGGGTATCTCCAATGGCTTCATCAAGTCTTCATGTCGGAATGTTTTTGTGATTGAAGGTGAGATAAGATATATCCCGTGCAGATGATTGTTTTGCATCCTTGTTTTGTTTTTTGTGGAAGAGGGATTTGGTTGTAAAAAAGGAGGGGGGGGGGAGTTTTTTGTAAAACAATTAACTAAGTATATAAATGAATTATTCAGACGAAAAAAAAAACGTATTGAACCAATACAAAAATTTGAATTGACCCACGGATTTGAAAAATCCAGAAATCTTGCAAAATTCTTAAATAGTTGGAAACAAATAAATTTAGAATATTAGTCCAATAATTGGTTGTAGAGTAGATGTCAAAAAAAAAAATATTGGTAGTAGAGTACAAATAATAAAAACGGATATGGTAATAATAAATCAAAAATTATTATGTGTATGGCGGAGATGCGGCCTATCAGTCTGTGTAATGTGGGGTATAAGCTTATTTCAAAAATTATGTGTCAACGGTTAAAAGTAGTGTTACCTGAGCTTATTTCGGAAACACAATCCGCTTTTGTTCCAGCGTTTGATTTCGGATAACATCCTTATTGCTCAGGAGATGTTTCATGGTTTGAGGATAAATCCTTCCTGTAAAGGTAAATTTATGGCAATCAAAACAGATATGAGTAAGGCGTATGATCGGGTGGAATGGGGTTTTATAGAGGCTCTGTTACGGAAAATGAGCTTTGGGGAGACGTGGATTTCCAGAATTATGTTTTGTGTAACTTCTGTTGAATACAAGGTCCTTCTTAATGGGCAACCCAATGGTAGGATTGTCCCAGAGCGGGGTTTAAGGCAGGGTGATCCGTTGTCCCCTTATTTGTTTATTTTGTGTACAGAGGTCTTAGTGGCAAATATCCGGAAGGCAGAGCGGGATAAACTAATTACAGGGATTAAAGTTGCGAATAAGTGTCCCCCAATTACGCATTTGTTATTTGCGGATGATAGTCTATTTTTCTTCAAGGTAGATAGGGCTCAATGTGGTGTAATTTTGGATATCTTAAAACAATATGAGGCATTCTCGGGCCAGCAAATTAATTTTGCTAAATCTTCAATCCAATTTGGTCATAAGATGGATGACGCTGTACTGACGGAGATGCACGGGGTTTTGGGGATAACGAATTTGGGTGGAATGGGATCATATCTAGGATTACCGGAGAGTCTGGGTGGGTCCAAGACAAAAGTTTTCTCTTTTGTTCGCGATCGTCTTCAGGGTCGAAAGACGGGTTGGTCGGCGAAACTTCTCTCTAAAGGGGGAAAAGAGGTGATGATCAAGTCTGTCGCTACGGCGGTTCCGACTTTTGTAATGTCGTGTTTCCGGTTACCGAAAACAATAACGTCAAAACTCACGAGTGCAGTGGCAAATTTTTGGTGGAGTACTTCAGGACAGTCTGGGGGGATGCATTGGTTAGCTTGGGATAAGCTCTGTTGCAGTAAGCAATTGGGGGGCTTGGGTTTCAGGAATGTTGATGCTTTTAATACGGCTTTGTTGGCAAAGCAATTGTGGCGGCTGATTGAGGCTCCAGATACTTTGTTTGCTCGGGTTTTCAAAGGCAGGTACTATCGAAATTCCAATCCTTTGGAACCGATACGATCCTATTCTCCTTCTTATGGGTGGAGAAGCATTATTTCCGCTAGATCTTTGGTTAATAAAGGGTTTATTTTACGGGTTGGTTCGGGGGACTCCATTTCGATATGGACGGACCCCTGGGTACCGGCTCAATCCCCAAGACCAGCGACCAGTAAGGGTCCTCTTAAGGATCCTTCTCTTAAAATCTCTCATTTAATTGATTGTCACACAAATTCTTGGCGTATGGATATACTCAAGGAGCATTTCGCCCCGGAAGATGTTGATCTGATAGGGGCTATCCCTCTACGAAGTACTCAGCTACCCGATTCCACGGGTTGGCATTTTACAAAATCCGGTAAGTATACAGTTAAGTCTGGGTATGACACGGAACGGTTTGCAAATTCACAGGCTACTAGGGTCTCTCGAGAGGGGAAAAGGGCTATTTCATACCCGTATACACTTCAAAAGTGCGAATTGCTACCTGTACAAATAAGGAGTGCCAATTTATACATGTACCCTAAGACATTTCAAATTTCATACCTATACTCACAAAATTGAGCCAATTTCACAGTCCACGTTAACAGAATTAAATCAACCGTTAGAGATGCTGACTCAGAGTCAACGTGTGTATTGACTGCCATCAAAAATGCAAAAACGACGTCGTTTTGTTTTCTTCGAAAAAAATTTGTGGAATATCCACACACTAGAGGTTCGAACCCACGACCTCTTCCATGTTTAGCATAGGTGTTAACCAGTTTATCCCACAACAACTCTCAAAAGAATCATACAAAGTTATTGATATAAATTTAAGGTAGCATCCATCGAAATCAAAAAAAATTGTAGAAATTCTCACTCCCGCGGGTCGAACCCGCATCCTCAGATACAGACAGTATAGGACTTAACCAACTGATCCCACAACAATACTCAGTAATAACACACAAATTTATCTTTATAAACCTATAAGGTATCTAAGTCCCAATTAAATGAATTTGAATTGGGGGAAAAATAAAAATCATAGGATTCTTCTTCTTCTCTCAAATATAACTGATAAATTTATAAATTAATATTTAAATTACAAGTTTATAATTTATAACTGAGAATTAAATATAAATTTATAAATTAAATATAACTGAGAATATATTTATAAATTTAAATTGATCAGTTAAATGAAATGTTTAAAGTCTAAAGTTTAAGGTTTAAGGTTTAGGTTTATAAATATTTCATTTAATTTTTAAATATAAATTAATTTGATTTAAATATAAATATGTTCTCAGTTATATTTAATTTATAAATTTATATTTAATTCTAAGTTATAAATTATAAATTTATAAATGTAACAATTATACAAATTTATCTTTATATGCTCAGTTATATTTAATTTATATTAAATTTATAATTTATAACTGAGAATTAAATATAAATTTATAATTTATAATTTCATTTAATTTAATTTATAAATTTAAGTTTATAAATATATTACGCCCAATTTTATAAAACGTAATTGGCTAATTCTTTTCATCGCCCTTCTTCTATCTGCTAACTTTTTCTTTCATGGGTCATTTGGAAAGTTTATTTTCTTAGCTTATGGTATGCAAATTTCTTAGAGTGTTAAATCATCATTTTTTTGTATATAATGTATCAACAAAAGGAAAATTTTTAGAAAGTTCAACCTATTTAGTTAATTACCTAAATAACGGGATGGCATGGGACTGGACGAGATTTAACACCCAGTAACAAAATTACTTTACATTTTCAACAACACGGACTATACTTGATTATTATGGATGAATTGCAAAAAATTGTGTATTTTCCAGCTAATGAAGATGATGATCATGTTTATTTTCGGTGGATTGAGGTATTCAGTATTCTACATATACACCAAAATATTACAAAACACTGTAAAGAGTGGTTAATTAATATATGGAAAAATATTAGTATTATACAATTAAGATTTTACGACCTAAAAAGGTCTATTATTTGGCTAAATATATGTTTGAACAGTATATTTTGAATTAATTTAATTTACTAATTAAGTACATATACTTTAAGAAACAATAATTTAATTTTGAGAAAAATCTAGTTTTTTGTCGTATTAAGATGAGAAATAGTATATGTAAACTGAAACAGGTAATTCGAATAATGAAAAACAATAGATTAAAATACGAAATTAAAAAATATAGGTAGATAAATTCAAGTGTCAAGATTTCACTTATTTGGATAAAGATTGATTATGCGACAAGTAATTAACCACTTTGGAACAGGCACTTTAAAAATTTTGGTATTTTTGAAAACAATTATATAGTTTTTGAAAATTATAATTTTTTAGATAATTTCAACTAACTAAATAACAAAATATGCAAGAGAGAACTCTGATATCCCAAATAACTTTTTATCTAATATCTTTTGGTAAATATTGTCTAACGAGTAATTATTTAAAAGATAACAAACATAATACAAAAAGTTGTGATGGATACGTGATGAAACGGAACGAGACGAGATGAGACGGGACGAGAGGGGTTGGGTTGGGACGTGAAGGGATAGGACGAGATGTATTTCCTGTTCCTAAGTAAACACGACTAGGTTTATTTTCTTTTTAATTTACATAAAAATAACGCACATGTGCTATAGCACCCAGATTAATATAATTCTTAGTCATTTCTGAATTTAAATTTTATATGAATTTTTTTTATCCCGTATAGTAGCACAGGTTACTACCTAGTTTAATTATACTAATGAACCACTTTATAAGTGTTTGTATTAATATTGGGTACATCGAACCTTTTTTATTAATAAAAAATCATAAAACATAAAGACACAAAAAAAATTGTTGACTAGAAGAACAAGTAGCAGTAAGGCCATCTTTAAAGGGATAACACTTTTTAGTGTTCTTAGATTATATATATTAAGAAAATAATCTAAGATCAGTTGTTAAGAACTTTTACTAAAAGGTTAGTTATAGGGAGAACATGTTTAAGATCATTAGATTTAATAATAAAATATTCTTAAACATATTACAATTTTAAAAACTTTAAAAAATAACATTTAAATTGTAAATTGCAAATAATATAAATTTCAAATTGTATAACTTTCAATGAAAGTCACAAATGAATCCTAATAAGAGAACTAATACCAAAACATGAAACAGATACAAACAAGAAAATACAACAACTTGTGTGAAGTCATGGGTACTTCATCAAATTCTTAAATCCCATTGTAAAAACAAGAAGAATAAGTACCATGGTATAGCTTCGTGATCTTCAGTCTCACATATGGATGGGGAATTGAAATGAATTTATTGAGTGATTGTGAGTAAATGAGTCTAACTTGCCTGACCTGACGATTGA
The DNA here is from genome assembly GCF_000633955.1 of Camelina sativa. Taxonomy (NCBI): domain Eukaryota; kingdom Viridiplantae; phylum Streptophyta; class Magnoliopsida; order Brassicales; family Brassicaceae; genus Camelina; species Camelina sativa. Next base: position 29,434,028 of record NC_025689.1, read on the forward strand.
GCTTAGTTACAAGTCACAACACCAGGATCACTAGTCGTGTCAGAATTGGAATTAGCAGGAAGCCTATCACTGAAAAAGAAAGACAACCAATAACGTAAATACATATAAGTATTCGATGATACGGTAATTAAGGCTTGTTTTCTAAACTTCATACCTGGGGGCAGATGCAGTCTCTTGTCATTGGCATTTTAAAAGCTTCGACTAACAACATGATAGAAGCTAAGAAGACTAGGATATATAAAGATCAACTGGGATCAAAGTGCTCAACTAAGAAACACCTACTAGATCTTCAGAGACACCTCCTTTAGAGTTTGCAAGACATCGATCACCACCTGGGAAAAAAACAACCAAAGCACACATCACCGTCAAATTAATAGAAAATTGAAAATGTGGCCAATGAATAAGTTGTGTGTTTTCAACCAAACCACACATCACTGTCCTGACAACAACAAACTTACAAGATAAGTCCCCTCCCTCTCAGTGCTAAACCTTGATGTTTTCGTACGTCCTTGAAAATATATGAGTCATTGTCCTGGTTTGGAACACACAGCCACAGACACAAACCTATATCGTTGTTTCACCAGGCAAAAGAAAGAAAGAAAGGAACAAACCTATAGCTTCGTGATCTTAATTTAACTACCATGGTATAGCTTCGTGATCTTAATTTAACTACTGCAAATACAATCATCACAATTTTAACTACCATGGTATAGCTTCAAATTCTCAGCTTTATGTTAAATAGACATTCAACAGACATTCAAACAGATCCAAATTACAGGAAATTTTAGCTAAACATCATCAAAATCAGAGCTTCAGAACACTATCAAATTTGCCACTCATTGAGTTCACTACCTATTGAACACATAAGAAATCAGACGGCAAAACCAAGAAACCGATCAAACATTAGGGACACTAACTTAATGCAGTAAACTGTAATCGATTAAACATCACAAGGATTCTAGCTAAATTCAATCAAACCCACTACTGATCACTAGCTTAAAGCAGTAAACTGTAATCGAGCATCACAGTCCATCCATTCCCATCATCAGCTTCTCTCGTCGTCACTTTCTTGTAAAACATCATCAGCTTCTTGTGTCATAACTGCAAGAATACTCATCATCAGCTTCTCTCGTCGTCGTCGACGGAGACAAAGTAGACGAAGAGATTGCCGATGAGACAGAGGAATCACTGGGCTTCGACGAGGAGACAGCGGAGATGAGATCGGCACAATATCGAAGGGAAGAAAGTCGCCGTTTCGCCGTTGGGAGAGAAAGAAAAAAAATCAAGGTCGACAATACCGAAGAAACGAGAGAAATCTCTCCACCGACCAAAAAATATGTCCAATGAAAATAGCAGACGTAGCACAAGAACAACATAAAAACAGTTCTCAAATAAGATCAGTTTTTCTGATCTAAGCCCACTGTTCAATATTTTACAATTTTAAAAAGCCCAAGAACATAGCAAGTGTTATGGCGTTAAAAATGGCCTAAGGGAAAATGGTTTTGACGATGTCGATAGGGGTAGATTAAAAACATATGTTTTCACCATTAAATCACTGATTTTGGTGTATTTAATTATTTATTTTAATTAGATTCATATATATATATATATAAATTAAATTCTCTTAGATACATATATAAATTACTTTTTTATCATTATAAGTTTTGAGGAAATTCTTTGACAATTGTCACAATCTATTAATATTAGATATACTTAAAGATATGTTGTGACTAAATTAGTTTATGACATACATATATCACAATCTATTTAATATTAGATATATTAGACACACATCTTATGATCTGATTAATATCAAAGTTAAGATCAAATTTGATTATAAAATACCACTTTTATATGTTGCTATGAGTACTTCCAACATTTGGATAATAATAAGATCATCATAACACACACAAAATACATAAAAAATTGTCAGTGAGGAACAAGTAACAGAAAATGGGTTTGCTGGTGTTTTTTGGGATAGGCACCGCTGGCGGGGTTGTTTTAGGTTTGGTGGTTCTTGCCTTAGGTTCTTCTGTAAAAAGCGTACTTAAATCTTACTCACTCTGTTTCAAAATATATGATATTTTAGTGGAAACACGCATATTAAAAAATAATTACTTTTAAAAAGTTTAACCAATCATAAACAAGTCTGCATAATATTAAATATAAATTTAATATAAAAGTTGCATAGAAAGTTGGAAACATCCTATATTATGAAACAAAAATTATTCTCTAAACATCCTATATTATGAAACGGAGGGAGTATAACAAAGTTGTAATACCTAATTGAGGATGTGTTCAGTGTAATCATCTTATATTCTTCTTTAATAATTAGTTTTCAAAAAAGAGAAGCGATATATAAAACATGAAATACTTTGATGATATTTGTAAAGTACTTAAGATTACTTCAAATTTGTTGTTGATTTGAAATTTAATTCTTTAATTATAATATATTGGGACTATTAGTATTATATTTGTGAGATACCATTAGGGTATCTCAACTAATGTGGATGCTCTGATAACGAGAATTTGTATTTCTTTGAATAAGATATATTACAAAGTATAAACGATAAGCATATATATTGACAAAGGATCTCAACGCCACACGATTTAGTGATGGATTTGTTGAGAGACAAAAAATTTGGTATTTGGTGTCTTTGTGAAAATGACTCGATCGAGTAGGAGTGCATTGCATATGATATCTACAAGAACGTTGTGAATCGCCAGTTTTTAAGCTGTGTACTGTTAAGTCAAGAAAGATTTCGTAAGGCATCAAGATATATAAACGAAAAACAATAGAAAGTTTTCCAAAGTTATTGTTCGAAACATATGTCATCATCATGTGATGAATATAATTAGACATAGTCAAGCTTTGTGTAACTTTAAATACCATTTTACTAAGGATACAATACGTCACATAATATAATAAGATCATGAACATATAAACTAGTACTACACAAGACACAGAAAAATTGTTGATGAGAAGAACAAATTAAGCAAAAAGGAATATTGCTATTACGTTAGCGATAAGCATCGCTGGGTGGGTGATGATAACCTTGGTGGCCTTTGGGGTATTGTACCTCCTCAAAAAGCTATAATATCATCTCGTAAAACTCGTAATATTTGGGATGAGTTAAACATAATCAGTTTAATCATGAAGACATAGCTGACGAGCCATAGTATTTCTTGAAAAATAGCTTTTACAAATTATGTATGATAAAATTATTATATATATAAAAAAATTATGTATGTATGATTATATTATATTGCTACGATGGTTTGAGATGTGTTTGGATAATGGATAGAAGTGAACTCATCAATTTGTATGTATTATATTGTGTAGCTTTCTTTACTATGTTTTCACTACTCAATTACATAATACTGTATACATATCATTTGTTTTCTCGTATAAGACACTAACCGAAAACAAACCGGTAAAACCGACCAAAAGCCAATTGGCCAAAACTAGAAGCCGTTATTTACCGGCGTTTCCGCTAAGCCGTAGGAGGTAACTGTCATATGGTCCTGTCGGAAGTTTACGGCCAGTTTTCGTTTCAAATTGAGATTGTTATAACAAAACTGTAGTGCCTTTGATTATATAATTTTGGGATTAATGAAAGCTTAGCAAATTGAGACTGTTAAAACAAAATATGATATCAAATATAGTAATTTTTGTATATCATATTTATATTGAAAAACATTTATATATTAGGTTTTTTCTTGCTTAAATGTGATTTATTTTTATTATGTTGTTTTGCCTGACTTGATTTTTGGGGGACAAGATTCCTTAAAAGGGACAAATCACATTGTAAGATGATAACTGAATGTGTATATTTGTTAAAACAAAGATGCCATAAATATATTAATCAAAGTCATACAACCTATAGTTGACTCTCAACAATAAGTGTAATAGGCCTATGAGGCTAGGATGTATAATATGATCCTCTCATAGCTTCTTTAGTCTAATGTCTGTCATTCACGTGTTTATTGTTGGGAAAAAAAGCTTAAAAATACCTCATCTAATTTTTATTTGGACAAATAATACCTCATCTTTTTTGGTTGGAAAAATAATACTTCATTTAATTAATCAATGTTGATTAATACCTCAACTTCTAAATGTTGTAAGTTTTATATCTAGCACGTGTGTTATTATTTGAGAATTACAATTTTAACCTTTAAAACAAAGTTTAATATATTTATTTTAGATAAAATTTATAAAACAGAAAAAAAAAAAGAAAAAAAAAAAAAAAAAAAAAAAGAAAAAAAGAAAAAANGTCCTAATTAGATTTCATAAAAATTCTCCATGGGATTGTTTTCTCTTTCAATTTGAAGAGGAAAGACACATAAACAAGATGTCGGAATTCTACTAAAATTTATAAATCTAACAATTGTAGACATAAAACAGAAGATAAATATATATGATTGTAGGTATGTAGCGATTTGTCCAATTTGAGTTCGGTTTTGTTGTATGGGTATGTCCAGTTTTCCCAAAGCTTAAATCTTTGTTATTGTCGGTGGTTCTTAATGGAAACAAATCATGAAAATAAAAATTTCTGGGTTTTTGTTTCAGCTTGTGACGGTGATAATTCTGGCAACCTGCGAGTTAGAGTCAAGTCTCTTCACCTTCACCATCATCTAAGAATCGTGACCAGAGGAGAAAACGTGTATAAGACCTAGCTCTCGTCCTCGTAAGCTACCACTGCTGAGTCAGCCACATCCGATGTGGTCTCCATCGTCGAGTCAAACATTTTTTTTTCCTTTTTTATTTTTTCTATTTTATTTAAAACAGAAAATTATTTTTAAGGTCAAAATTGTAATTCTCAAATAATAACACTCGTGCTAGGTATAAAACTTACAACATTTATAAGTTGAGGTATTAATCTACATTGATTAATTAAATGAGGTATTATTTTTCCAATCAAAAAAGATGAGGTATTATTTGTCCAAATAAAAACTAGATGAGATATTTTTAAGTTTTTTTCCCGTTTATTGTTAGTTTGTTACATACGATTCAGATAAAAATAAATATATGTTTTCACTAAATAATTGGTGCAACATTGTGATTTAATAGAAATTTAACCACCACACTTGCATCTGTTATTATTTGTAAGGTGAAAAAATGCTTTTACTTTTTGAAGCAACAAATTTTTTCTATTTCACACAATAGCCATTTATCTTTTCACTCTCAGCCATTAATCAAATATATATGATGCATAATTATTATCCTTAATTATATATAATAATAATAATAAATAAATAAACAAATTTACTAGCTGTATATTAGACTACTCATACTGATATAATGTACTCATTTATAAATATATTTTGGACCACACCTACACATTTTTCTTGTCATGGACCACTCATTATTTTGTTGGCATTTACAACTTATACAAACATAATATAGAGTTCGGATCTGAATATAAGGTAGACCGACAACAAATACAACTCTCTAACTTACATATTAGTTACTTTCGATCACCTAACTAATTAGTCGATAATTAATTAATTATTCACTAAATACATGAATACTAGATTTGGACCCGTGCTACAGCACGGGTTGAAATACATTTTATTATTTTTAAAATATTATATATGTAATTGTATATAATATTATTTGGATGCAACTCATGCAAATAATTTTTATTGTAAATATTATTCATGAAATGTAAATGTATTATGTAAGTCTTATATTGTTAATTTTAACCCGTGTTAGAGTATATAAAATTATTAATCCGTGCTAGAGTGTGTCCAGCAGCTTCCGTGCTAGAGTATATAAAAATTTAACTCGTGCTTGAGTTTGTAAGTCTTAAAATTATAATATAAAAACAAAATTCAATCGGTGCCTTAGCATGGTCCTAATTTTTATTGAACGTTATGGTTTATCAAAAAAATCTGTGGAAAGTAAATTTCTAATATTGTGTTTAAAGATCTTTGGAAACAACTTGATATATAACTAAAATCTTCTAAAAATATAGTTTAAAAGATCCATGATTTTATTTATTACCATTAATATATCAATTATCAATTTGGAATATCTTCAATTAAGGTTGCACCCAATATTTAGGTGTAACCATTAATATATGAATTAATCTATAACCTATCTATAACCTATTTGTAATCATTTATAATTAATTAAAAATATAAAGTCTACAAAAACTATATTGTGTACTTCTTTTTATTAAAAAGGAGATCATTTGAAATAACTCCGCGATTATAATTTTAAATTAAATAATATAATTTAATCACTATAATATAAACTATATTGTGTACTTCTCTTTATTTTATATTATAATATAAATAATATAAACTATGTTATGTACTTTTCTTTTATTAAAAAGAAGATTATTTGAAATAACTATGTTGTGATCTTCATGATATATTTGCTCCACGATTTATGGATTTATTATTTATTATCTATATACTCCACGATTTATGGATTTATTATTTATTATCTATATATAAAGAGTTATCTTATGAAGAGTACATGATTAATGTATATCTTATATATAACCTATTAGTATGCATTTGTAACCATTTATATTTTTTATAAAGTCTACAAAACTTAAGTTGTGTACTTCCCTTTTATTAAAAAGGGGATTGTTACATCAATTTTGTGTGGACAAAAGTTACAAAATATAATTTTTTCTTTAGTTCTCACCAAATGGATTCCAAAAACAATACCAAAACTATTGATTAAGTTTTTAATGAATTTTTCGTGCGTAATGAACATGAAGGTATTATTTTAGTTTTGAACGGAATAACAAAATACAATTTTCTCGACCGTATTCAACCGATCAAAACCAATAAACCAAAATACACAAAACATACAAATAAACTTTTTATAAACACTAGTGCCAAATACTTGCCAAATAATTTATTCATTTTCGTTTCAACGCAAAGAACAACATGAGCTTCTCACGGTAGCTAGATTCAATCTTCTCAGTAAGTCCAACAAGTTTTTCAGTGAGACGGTCGAAAAAAACATCGAGGATATGGTCACCAAAATGGTTGATGAAGAGAGATCCCATTGTGGCCTTTATGCAAATCATCCATTGCCTCACATCCTCCACGTTCACTGCCCGTTTGAGCCAGGCAGCAGGGTTCATCAGCTCTATAGATTCCACTATGAAGCATCCATTTTTCTCTACCAAGAATGTTACCTCCTCTGGCGATGCTGAGTAGATAGGTATGTTGAATGTATCAACTTGCTCTTCCGTGATCAAACCCTACATGCCAATTTCACCACACTCAACAAACACATATATAAATAAAAATAAACAAGAGAAAGATATATACGTTATAACTTAGTTATGAGACATTGTTTCTTTACATTACCTGGGATTGCATTTGAATGAGAACTTCAGCCATGGATGTATACATGACACTATCGGCAAGATTGGAGAAAGGCAGTCCTCTAGGAATCCCACACATTCCAATAACCAAAAGACCACCACTCACTAGTTCTTTAGCCCTAGCTTCTAGAAACTTCCCCATGTCCCGACCAAGCTGCCTTTCATAAGCCTTCACCACTTCCTCGGCCGCATTTGAGTAGTGAACCTTGCCTTTATTCCACGCCTTGGAGCTTTTGTCCACCACTTCCTTTGGAACACTTGAAAGCCAGTGTGTAGCCCCAACCGTCACTACGATATGAACGGAGGATTGAGGAAGAACACGACCGTAGAACGAACCCGGGACCCCGACAGCGAGGTAACTCCGGTCTTGAGGGAGAGAAGTGAAGAGAGTGTTGAAGTCGTTTTCAGGGAGGTCGTTGAAGTAGACAAGAAACTCTGGTTTTGAGAAGTTTGATTGTCGTAAGTTGGTTTCAACGGATCTGATGATGTCGTCAACGAAAAAGAATGTGTTTGGTCCAGTTGCACAACCAAGATCGGCTATTCGGAACGTGTTGGAGCCAGAGATTAGGGTTTTTGCATCGAGTTTCTCTACTATCAGTTTGTCTATTGTCTCTTTCAACAAACTTGTTGTTTTTCTCTGTCCACACCAAAAGGATTTCAAAGATTATGATAATT
>NC_025689.1:29446002-29454476 GCF_000633955.1 Camelina sativa
TAACTCCGGTCTTGAGGGAGAGAAGTGAAGAGAGTGTTGAAGTCGTTTTCAGGGAGGTCGTTGAAGTAGACAAGAAACTCTGGTTTTGAGAAGTTTGATTGTCGTAAGTTGGTTTCAACGGATCTGATGATGTCGTCAACGAAAAAGAATGTGTTTGGTCCAGTTGCACAACCAAGATCGGCTATTCGGAACGTGTTGGAGCCAGAGATTAGGGTTTTTGCATCGAGTTTCTCTACTATCAGTTTGTCTATTGTCTCTTTCAACAAACTTGTTGTTTTTCTCTGTCCACACCAAAAGGATTTCAAAGATTATGATAATTTTATGCTTAAATATCGTATTTAAAGATGTGCTACTCCTATTGAAAATTATTAAAAGAGACTGAAATAATGAAATACAAAATTTCGCGGCACTAAATCTAAATGAGATGAGATCCAAAACCAATAACACACACCATCGTACAAAATAAATAAAAATGATGCTTAAAAAAAAACAGTATGTTATACCTTAATACAGTATGTTATACTGTATTTAGTAAAATTTAAATACAGTAATGCCTTCTGTGCTTTCTAGATTTACGTTTATGATTAGCTATCCTTGAGACAATGAAGCCGCTAAGTAATCCTCGGTGTATTTTTGTGTGGCTCGATGAGTTCTGAACATTTTAATATCATTGTTGGAGTTTCTTAAATAAAATTGAAGTACATAAATAAGGAACCAAAATTTGATTAAACAAAAAATCATGTAAGAGATCATGATGATAAAGTCAAATTATGTTCTTCCTCTGAACTTTGAAGTCATGGGCTTCCAGTTGATCCGAATAGTCAGCCAACGTCTATTTAAAAATTGGCTGATGATGATATTCTTAAACTATCTTGTACTTTACATTGTCTAGATGAGTAAAATAGATAACAACTTATTACATAGTTAAAATATTTAATGAAAATAAATTTTATCTAACAACTCATCTTAATTACCAATTTGTTGGATCAAATGTAACAAACCATATCCAAAATGCGAAGTTGTTATAAAGGAATATGAAATGTAAAGATGAAAAGAAAAAATTAAAAGATAAGAAACCAAAAAAAAAAAAATTGAAAATAGACCTGCAAATGAGAATTCTTAGAGTAGCTGTTCGGACCATCTCCACCACTCATAGGAAGTGAGTTAAGAACAATCTCCGCTTTCTCCATTATGATTTTGTGTTTTTACTTTCTATACTTGGGGTGTGTCGTCTGTATATATAGGCCATGCATGCACTTAACACCTAGTGCTTATTATTATAGTATAGTCACTATAAACAATAATTGATAACCTCTTGAATTGAACTACAATAATATGCGTATAAAAGCAAGAACATTACTAGAAAATGCTATTAGCCTATCACATCCGTTTGTGCTTGTTTTGAAACACAAGGAATAATAAGCTACATTTTAGAAAGCATTTTCATATTCAGTGAACTAACCTACTACATGTGTTTTTAAATAGAGAAGCTAATACTGAATTATCAGTGATTATTATTATTACAGTGGTCCTAATACGTAAGTACAAGACTACAATAAATATATTATTTTCTTTTTTAAAGTTATACTATTATTGTTTTGAAATTTAACTAATCACATAGGTCTTGCGTGAGAAAACTACGTAATTGTAGGGGCATCAAATTAATAAAATAAATCATAGGTTAAACTAGGATATATGCCCATTCGTCTCCAAAGGAGATGCTCTCTGTACTAATATCCAAGAATAAATCAAAAGGATGCTGAAAATTTATGATAATAAACTTAAATCAGTTTGTTTTTTATATCTCCTCTATCAATGTGGCCTTCTTCATTCTTTCATATATTCATATAAACACTAGCTAAAAAGCATATATAGTGGAAAATTGAATGATGAAATAGCAGAAAAAACCAATCAGAGTCTTTGGAAAAATAATTATAAAACACTAAACATTTGGTTTCATAAGTTAATGAATTTTTATTTTTTTTTCACTTTTCTAGCTAATTTTTTTATTACATTTCTATGAATGGGATGAGTGAATTCTCCCATTTTCAACGATCTGAATGACTGTAAAAAGCTAAGGAACTATTGATTAACTATATCTTTTGTAAACTATATATATATATCACCATAATACAGTTAAAAATGGTTATAGAAGTCTCCAGTTAGTTATTCATCTATCTCTACAATATTTTTGACAAACATTAGCTTCCACATACTCTTTAAGTTTCTTTTTTTTTGTATTTTCCTTTAATATTTAAGAATTTGAATAAGGGCGAATTTGCCTGATGACCAATATGGGATAAGTTGTGAAGAATATAGCACACAAATGGGAACAATTAAGAGAATGACTAATGGTCTTGACAAGATTACCATTTTAGGCCCAATGTGCTTACACGCGCTAATTATGTGGCAGAGGGAGATATTAACGTGGCATGCTAGTAGGCTACAAAGTTTAGTGACCATGCGTAAATGGTAATATGTCCAATCAGTAACATAACACCGTGAAAAATTAACAGCTCGGTTTTAATTTTTAAGCTAATAGAGAGTAATTTCTCTGCCCATAAATAGTGTAGATAGGTCACTTTCCATCTCCAGCAGATAATATAGACCTGCAAATCAAATGAGCGGCAATAATAGTAGGTGTGAAGTGGAAGCAGTTAGGCGAGGAATTAAGGTAAAAAGCATCATTTTAACTGTATGTAGTTATTGCATGTCGTTAGTATGTAAAGTAGATTCCTGTTTCTATGTCCAGATCAGACTGTAGGTACCTTTCCATTTAGATCTGTCCTATTCTAAAAGAAGTACTAGAATTGAAAATAATTTATGTGACATCTGTCGAGATCAAGGCAAGAGAACGTTTAATAAAAGAGTTTGGTCTAGTTAGTAATGAAATTAATCTGTCTTTGAACCTTCGATTTGATAATAGTATGTATAACTATATCCGCTTGTTTCGTTTATTGCAGATGACCGCGAAAGACGAAGTTCGTGTTGTCCTGGGTGACTGGATTAAGATTGATAGTGCGGTGTGGAACTTTGAACCCGAGACCGCCTCTGGTAACAATTTTGTGAGGCTCCTTTGATGGCATGGCGTATAAGCAATTGGTCGCGAAGGTGAAAGAGAAACTTGTTCTGCGTGCACATGAAGTTGTGATCAAGATGTCGTACCAGTTCCCGGGTTGGTTTGAGCTGGATGATAATGAGGGTAACGGATCAGCGCCGCAATATATAACAGACGAAGAAGAGGTTGGGGTTTTCATATGCATGCGGCGTTTCATTGAAGAGGTAGATCTTTGCGTCACCGTTGTTAAAAAAATGCTGCCAGAGGCTCCTACACCTCCCAGTCCCGCAAGGCATTGGATGCGATATGTTTCTGCAAACGACGATGATGATTCAGATTCTGACTCGGAGGATATATATTGGCATGAGTTCGCATTAGACGCCTCACTGCGCCCGAAGAAAACAAAGCCACACGAACCGGAAATGGTAAACAAAGAAGACATTGTCATGGCATCTGTTCCCGCAACGCGAGGGACAGGCATATACATCAATGAAAGGGGAGACACAATCCTACAAACCGGGCCAACTTGTGGTGCACGGGATAAAGGAAAAGCCGTTGCGGAGGCAAATGGACATGAAACAAGTAGCGATAGCGAGGATAACGACTTTCAGATTGTTCCGTTTACGCAACCTGACGACCCCATGCTAGTAGAATGTAGTCAAGCCAGGCCCCTTGCTAAAGATGGGTGCTCCCAAGAGGCGCAAACAAGATAACACTCTGCACCAAATTCAACTGGGAGCACCAACGGTGAAGGAGATGATGTGGAGATTAACTCGCTTACTATGTGGGGTCGTGTTGAAGAAGCCTTGCATACAATGCTAACTGATATGAGTGACGAACCAGCTCTGTTTTGTCGAGATGCACCACCGGTATTCAATGATGGAAAAGGTGAAGGTAATTCCGCTCACTTGTACACATCTATACAAGTTATATCCAATGTTAATGTAGTTAAGATAAACGGTTATCTGTGTGAAACTGATAAACTATTTGGTATGTATATTATAGGTGTTGATTCAGCCTTGGAAGATATACAGTACAAGGGGGACAAACTATTTGTTGGACGGGTTTTCAAGAACAAAGCCGACTGCAAGATAAAGCTTGCAATACACGCTATTAATCAAAAATTCCATTTCATGACCAGTCAGTCAACACCCAAGTTCATGGTGCTTAAATGCATTTCGAAAACGTGTCCATGGCGTGTTTATGCAGTCAAAGTTGATACGGCTGACCATTTCCAGGTGCGACAGGCTAATCAAAAGCATACATGTACAGTTGATGAGAGGAGAAGCTACCATCGTTTAGCAACAACTCAAGTTATTGGGGAGATTATGCAGCGACATTTTGTTGGCATCAAGAGAGGGCCCCATGCTGCCGCGATTCGAAAAATCCTACTATCAGCATCTCCTACTGGAAAGCTTGGCGTGCTAGGGAAGTTGCAATGGAGCTCTCGTTAGGTTCAATCGCGGGTAGCTACGCTCTACTTCCAGCATACATTGGCCTCCTCCAGCAAACAAATCCTGGCTCTCTATGCTTCACAGAGCATGTTGATGATCCTGACGGTGCGATGCGATTTAAATATCAATTCATAGCATATGGAGCTTCCGTCAAGGGTTACAAACACATCAGGAAAGTCGTGGTTATCGATGGTACTTCAATAAGGCTCGCTATGGTGGGTGCATCCTAACAGCCAGTTGCCAAAATTTCCAAATATTTTCACTAGCATTTGCTATTGTCGACAGCGAAAATGATGATGCTTGGGAGTGGTTCTTTAGACACCTCTCTGCTTTCATCCTTGATACAATCGAGCTGGTCTTCATATCCGATCGGCATGCAAGCATCTATACGGGGTTGCGAAAGGTAATACTAGTTTCATTACATTTCCATACCATTTGAACAAGCTCATATTTATGGATGGTTGTATATGGTTTAAACTTGCAGGTTTACACAGAAGCCCATCACGCAGCTTGTACTGTGCATTTGTGGCGCAATATACGACACTTGTACAAGCCACAAACATTAGCCGGGTTAAAGTCTGCTGCAGCAAGGGCATACCATGTAGATGAATTTAACAAAAAGTTCTTAGAAATCCAGCGGGTCAATCCTGGGTGTGCTGCATATCTTGTGGATATTGGTTAGGCCAAAAATGCTCAATGTGGTATAATAAGTTGCTTACCCGCCATTAATACAGCTTCCCGATTTAATTTCTTTTTTTATGATATTGCATCAGGTTTCTCACACTGGACAAGAGTCCATTCAAAGGGTAAGAGATACAATATTATGGACAGCACCATTGCCGAATCGTGGAACCAAGTTATAAAAGAAGTGAGGGAGTATCCACTAATCTGCATGCTAGAATACATTAGAACAACAGTGATGGAATGGTTTGCAGTTCGTAGGGCATGAGCTGCCCGGTCTGTCTCAGTGATTGCTCCAAAATGTCGTGCTATTGTAGAAGAGAACTTTGAGAGTGCTATGTCAATGGCGGTGAGGCCAATCAGTGACTTTGAGTTCCAGGTGCAGATCAGTTCTGGTGAATGTTTCACCATCAATCTGGTGGAGGGTACTTGTTCGTGTAACGAGTTCCAGTCTTTAAACATCCCTTGTGCTCACGCAGTCGCAGCAGCTACACCGCTTGGGATTTCAATTGATACGTTCGTAGATGTTGCATACTATGAGGAGACAATAAGGCATTCATATGCAGAGAGGGTGTATCCCATTCCTTCAGTTAGTGGAAAATCATCTGTAGGATCAACTTCTGGTACAAGGGGTGACCTCAATCCACCATTTGCCCGGCGACCACCCGAGAGACCCAAAATAATTAGGATTTTGTCACGTGGGGAGTTCAAGGTAAGATTTAAGTCATTTTCTGTATTTGTACACACATGAGACCATTAGTTCATAAAACCAATTAATTTGCCCCTTTTTTAAAAAATATGTCAGAGGCCTCGCCGTAAATCAACAAGGAAATGCTCTCGTTGCTGCCATACAGGGCACAACAAAGCATCTTGCAAAAACGCCATCTAAAGGAATCAATGTAGCCATGGGGTGTGGAGTATGTGTTCACCGGAAAGTTTTTTGGAATGGGCTAAATAATGGAATGTCACAGGGTCGGGAAGCGCATTGTTGTACATATTAAATGCGTTTGGGGGCGTATTTTGGCACAAAATACAAACGTATATAGCGAGACAGTTATATACATTTGTATTTTGGTGTGTAGGTTCCCCAAGTAATGTTTATATTAGTCCCTGTTAAGAAGGAGGTTTAAGTATTGATGTATCGCCCATGAACACCAAAGTTTGTTTTTTGTGAAATAGAAATAGAAACCCCATGGTTGTTTAATATAGTAACCATTTGTGTGAATTTTTTTCTTCTCTACTTACATCACTTACACCCCATTGTGAGTGTGCCCAGTTTAATGGGGTTACCAATTGTACATGCCTGTACCTCCAAAACCGTTTTTTGATGTAAGTGATAACATAACCAATCCTTATTGGGAGGCACTAAACCCTAGAGGATACTACTTTGTGAACCCACCCAACAAAGATATAAACCCATTCTAAATAGACATAATCTCTACATCTTTCAATTTGTAAACAAACTGGTTGTCTTGAGAAAGTTCGGTTATATGGGTGACCAATTAATACACTGGCTACTACCTCATAACCCACATTAGTTTTTGTGAAAGATAACTATCCTTTTTGGGAGGCACTAAACCCTAAATGATTCTACTTGGTCAACCCACACAGAGAGGATACCAACCGTTTATGATTAAACTCTACATATTGAAATATGTAAACCCAATGATAAGCAACTAATATCATAGTCCAGTATAACTATTATCGGTAGCGAGAGTAAGAACTCTCAAAGAACATAATCGATGCCTACAGTGAGGCACTAAACCCTACAGGATTCTACTTTGCCAACCCAAACAGATAAGCCAACAAGACAACTAATATCATAGTCCAGTATAAATACTATCGGTAGCGAGAGTAAGAACTCTCAAAGAACATAATCGATGCCTTTAGTGCGGCACTAAACCCTACAGGATTCTACTTTTCCAACCCAAACAGATAAGACAACAAGACAACTAATATCATAGTCCAGTATAAATATTATCGGTAGCGATAGTAAGAACTCTCAAAGAACATAATCGATGCCTACAGTGAGGCACTAAACCCTTCAGGATTCTACTTTGCCAACCCAAACAAATAAGACAACAAGACAACTAATATCATATTCCAGTATAAATATTATCGGTAGCGATAGTAAGAACTCTCAAAGAACATAACCGATGCCTACAGTGAGGCACTAAACCCTACAGGATTCTACTTTGCCAACCCAAACAAATAAGACAACAAGACAATATGTTTAAACGATTGTGAAGGGGAGAAGTATAGTTCCTGGATAAAGATGCTTAGCCTAACGATACACAAGAGTTTTTTACTATCCCATATTCACGTTGTAAATGACATAGTACATTGGCATACATAAATAGAATGGAACTGGCTGTCTAAGCATATTCGCATAAAACCGAATGGTGGTACAACCAAACAAAGGTAAACACAATGTTTTCATGGCGAGAAGAAACCGTTAAACTGGCAACATACTGTTATGCCACAATACACTGACTTAAATTTGTAAACTCGCTATGAAGGTGCAGCAAAGGTTTGGTAAGCACCGATAGCATACAATTTAGCCGCCGTCTGAACCTGCTCCTCATCCAGAATCCTATAGTATGTGGCAAGACAAGAGACCGCGTGTAGTTCAAGCATAATCAGTGTTGCGATCCCGGTTAGAGCTGCAATTTATGTACAACAATAATGCAGACTCTGGGAACTAGTTAACCAAACAAAGCAAACAGAAACTTACCACGTGAAGAACAATGGAATGGGATAGTCGGCCTTAATATAGCCATCTGATCTAGTCCCACACTATTATCTGCTGCGGTCTCAACGTACAGCTGGATTATATACGGGAGCATTACCGCAATGTGTTCCAGGTATTTAGAGACCTGCTGGTCAGTCAAGCAAGATCGGTTGCAATCCAATACTATTACTTGCCAAGATTTCAAGTCTATAACTAAACCAATCCAGTGCTTCCTTTCTATCTGCATTGGGCTGTAGAGAATGTCCACTTCACTAAGCCATTTAGGACGTGAGGTGAAAGGTAACGCCGTTGCGTTTGAGAAATGAAAACTCAGTTTATCTGGTGCTCTAATGAATCTGTTATTGTAACATCCGCGAACCGGATTTTGTGATTTTGAAAGGAGTGTCGATCGACACCCTAGTGGCATCGATCGACACCACTAATTTCTGGGTTCGGCCGGTTTGATTAATTGCCGAATTGGTTTGGTTTGGTTCAATTAAATCCCTAAATCGTGTTATAAGCGTCTAAGGACGAGTTTAAGGGTTTTTGG
>NC_025689.1:29458519-29459330 GCF_000633955.1 Camelina sativa
CGGTTGTGGAGGACTTTGAGGATGTGTTCCAGTCATTGCAGGGATTACCACCATCTCGGTCGGATCCTTTTACTATTGAGCTGGAACCAGGGACAATGCCGTTATCCAAGGCTCCTTACAGGATGGCTCCAGCAGAGATGGCAGAGCTGAAGAAGCAGTTGGAGGATTTGTTGGGCAAGGGTTTTATCCGTCCTAGTTGTTCACCGTGGGGAGCTCCGGTGTTGTTTGTTAAGAAGAAGGATGAGAGTTTTCGGTTGTGTATTGACTATCGGGGTTTGAACCGAGTTACTGTGAAGAACAAGTACCCTCTCCCGAGGATTGATGAGTTGTTGGATCAGTTGAGGGGTGCTACTTGGTTCTCTAAGATCGACTTAGCTTCAGGTTATCATCAGATTCCTATACATGAGGCAGACGTGAGGAAGACAGCCTTCAGGACGAGATATGGGCACTATGAGTTTGTGGTGATGCCGTTTGGGTTGACAAATGCGCCAGCTGCGTTTATGAGATTGATGAACAGCGTTTTCCAGGAGTTTCTGGACGTGTCAGTCATCATTTTCATCGACGACATCCTGGTATATTCTAAGAGTCCTGAGGAGCATGCAGTACATTGAGAGCAGTGTAGGAGAAGCTGCGGGAGCAGAAGTTGTTTGTTAAGCTGAGTAAGTGCAGTTTTTGGCAGCGTGAGATGGGGTTCTTGGGTTATATTGTTTCAGCTGAGGGAGTTTCAGTGGATCCAGAGAAGATTCAGTCCATCAGGGAGTGGCTGAGGCCGCAGAGTGCCACTGAGATTCGGAGTTTCCTGGGGTTAGCA
>NC_025689.1:29464390-29466237 GCF_000633955.1 Camelina sativa
GGTGGCGAAGTGTGATACTTGCCAGCTGGTGAAGGCGGAGCATCAGGTTTCTGGTGGTTTATTATAGAGTTTACCCATTCTGGAGTGGAAGTGGGATTTGATCACGATGGACTTCGTGGTAGGTTTGCCTGTGTCGAGGACGTTTGATGCTATTTGGGTCATTGTGGACCGTTTGACTAAGTCCGCGCATTTTCTGGCCATCAAGAAAACTGATGGAGCAGCGGTTTTGGCCAAGAAGTACGTGAGGGAGATAGTCAGATTGCACGGTGTGCCTGCTAGTATTGTGTCTGATAGAGATTCCAAGTTCACTTCGGTGTTCTGGAGGGCGTTTCAGGCAGAGATGGGCACGAAGGTGCATATGAGTACAGCCTATCATCCTCAGACGGACGGTCAGTCAGAGAGGACGATCCAGATTTTGGAGGATTTATTGAGGATGTGTGTGCTGGATTGGGGTGGTCATTGGGCAGATCACTTGAGCTTGGTGGAGTTTGCTTATAACAACAGCTACCAGGCTAGTATTGGGATGGCTCCTTATGAGGCCCTGTATGGGAGGCCGTGTCGTACACCTTTATGTTGGACTCAGGTGGGGGAGAGGAGCATATTTGGTGCAGATTTTGTTCAGGAGACCTCGGAGAAGATTCGGGTTTTGAGGCTGAACATGAAGGAGGCTCAGGATCGGCAGAAGAGCTATGCTGATAAGAGGAGAAAGGATCTTGAGTTTCAGGTTGGTGATAGAGTGTACCTCAAGATGGCCATGTTGCGGGGTCCGAACAGGTCATTGACAGAGACTAAGTTGAGTCCGAGGTACATGGGTCCGTTCAGAGTGGTTGAGCGGGTGGGACCAGTGGCATACCGGTTGGAGTTGCCTGAGGTTATGCGTGCGTTCCACAAGGTATTTCATGTGTCGATGCTGAGGAAGTGTCTTCACGAGGGTGATCAGTTGTTGGCTAAGATTCCTGAGGATCTTCAGCCTAACATGACTTTAGAGGCGAGACCAGTGAGGGTGCTCGAGAGGAGAGTCAAGGAACTTCGGAAGAAGAAGATTCCTTTGATGAGAGTCCTGTGGGACTGTGACGGAGTAGAGGAGCAGACTTGGGAGCCCGAGGCGAGGATGAAGGCAAGGTTTAAGAAGTGGTTTGAGAAGCAGACCGCGACTTGAGCTTGTCTAGCCGGGTCCGAGTTGTAGTCCGTGGCTGGAGCGGGTACGGAGTATTCCAGCCCATCTCTCTTGATATTTGGTCGCTTAGGGGTGGTTGGTTGTGCGACTAAGTATCAAGATGAGGTGGTGCTCGGGATGCGGGTTGTTGGCTCTGGTTGTTGTATTTTTGGCTTTTTCTGATGTAATTTCGTTGAGATTGTAACGATTATGACATTTTTTTTTGAAATTAATAAGATGAGTATTTTTCTTTATGTTTTGACTGTTGTTGTCATGGGAAAAGAGAAATAGCTCGGGTTTCTATTTTTGGAAAGTTTCCATAAATAGAAAGTTTCCACAAAAGGAAGGTTTCCATAAATAGAAAGTTTCTAAAAAGGGAAAGTTTTGTGGAAATGTTGAGGTAGATCTAGCCGGGAGATACTCGTTGGCATCAGTGTTTGTTTTGCTCAAGGCTGTGCGGCCCAACTCACGTGATACCAATAGCTCGATGGACTTTGTGGCCAGAGAGTGGCAGTGGTATGTTGCTTCGGATGACGATCCGAGAGCGCGCTTGAGGGTGACGACCCAAGAGCGGGATATGTGAGGCTCCCTGGATACCGTAGCTGTGAGCCGAGGCTCGGCAGTGAGCCGGTATGTCTCGAGGGTTGCGACCCGAGAGCGGGGGGAGTGTGTGTGAGTGACTTCCTGGATG
>NC_025689.1:29466729-29506401 GCF_000633955.1 Camelina sativa
GAAAGAAAGAGAGAAAAGAGAGAGAAACGTTTTTGTGACTTTCTGGGCTTGTTCTTGGAGTTTTTGGAGAGATCTGAGGCTGTAGGAGGGTTAGTTGTTGCTGGAAACGAAGGGGGAGCTTCTGGAGGTGTTGTTTTCCACGTTTCTCAATCCAATCTTCTTGTTCTTGAGGTGAGTGCTTGACCATGGTTGATCTAAGCATGAGATCTCTCTTGTTTGTGTGTTTTCTTTGCTGTTTGTGTTGTTTTGTTGCTTGGGTTCGTTGCTTTTGAGATTCCCAGTGATTCCTGAGGTAATTGGGTGAGTCTGAAACGGATTCGGGATGGTTTGGAATCGGGATTCGTCGTTCGTGTTCGCGCGGTTCGCGTCTGCAGATATGGTATCGATCGACACCATTCGAGCATCGGTCGACACTGTTGGTGACAGCATCGGTCGACACCCTTGTGGCATCGGTCGACACCCTTGTGGCATCGGTCGACACCTTTTGGTTCCGCATCGGTCGACACTTTCTGGTGGCATTGATCGACACTAGTCTCAACCGAGACTTGTTTTCCTGGTTTGATGTATTGCTTGTGTTTTGTTTGCTTGCATAACTCTAGGGTCTCATATACTTGTGTGTATAACCTAGTAGATGGGAGGACGGCCTCACTAAGTATTTATGATAATACTTACGCATCTCAATTGTTGTTTGTGATGTGCAGGTAAAGGAAAAGTGTGATCTTGGAATCAAAGGCGATGAAGAGGAGGATGTTCTAGAGGCTTGATTGATTGTGGTCTAGCTGTTGTTAGGTTGCTAGATTAAGTCATTGGAACATTGTAGGGTGTTAGCTTTTGGTTATTTCCTTGTTTGGATTTTGGTGTTATTGGTTATTGGATTATTTATGTTGGAATTTTAATGGATTAATGGAATTGTTTTATTTGGTTATCCGCGGTTATTGATTGTTGTTAGGATGTTAGTGGGTATGGGACTACTAGTAAATTAAGGTATAAAAAAAAACGGGAAGGGTTGTTTCAGTTATACTGGCGATACAACTCAGCCAAGAATGAGGCAGGAACGAAATCATAACGCACTGACAAATCCTCATCACGATGTGCTTGGATGAACTTAACCAACAAATCTGCAACCTAATGAAATGGGAAACAAATTATGTATTTAGATCCCACACAGTGGTGGTTATTAATGAAATACATAAATTACACCAACTTATACCGACTCATCAAGAAACGATGTGGATTCAAAAATGGCAAGGAAATCCACATTGTCCGCGACCATCCCACATGACAGTTCATATGATCTGCAGAGAAATAGAGTTGTAACATCAGTGTTACCATTTATACCTTATCACATAATGCGGTTTCTATCATATATTGGTGACTACCATACCTTGCCCTCTCCATCTTCTGTAGAAAATCGGAGACCACCTTAGCATCTGGCATAGAAAACGCAGCAAAACCACCAACTAGCAGCGTTGGAGCAGGGTGAATGGCTTCAGATGACAGCACAGTACTAGTTAATGGAGATGTGTCCATTCTGCGCTTCTTACGGCTCTTGTAAACGATATCAGGTTTGCCATGGGATATACTTGCAGGAGCATTTGGTCTTTCGAGTTCAGATGTGGGTATTTCAAGAGTATTGCGGATGCGCAAGCTCTTGCGTGTAGGCATGGGTTTCATTTGAGATGGTGCTTTACCCCTTCTTGTTGACCTTCTGCGAGAAACTTCAAAGCCAGATACACTCTCTTGCGTTAGATCAACAATCACCGATGGCGTTTGTATGTCAACGTCGGGACTTGTTTGAACTTCATTGTGCACCTAATAAAAGGTTTTATTAGTATATGCAACCAAAGGTCGTTTGATAAGATATGCTTTGCTATCTGAACCAAACTCACTTGATCTCTCTCGTGTGTACGTGACGCAGTTTCTAATTGGGTCAAGCCAATGGAAAACGTAGGAGGATCAATATCAAAACGGTTGTCTACGTTGTCACTTGTTGGTTTGGACTGTGCAGATTTATCTTTCATCTGCTATCGAGAGTAATGGGAACATGCGTCAAGCAAATGTATAAGTAAAAAGCAAAGACGAGGCAAGCATATGTAATTTATAAACAGCAGACATACATTGGGTAATGTACCCGTTGGAGACGGAGATGGTAAGTTAACGTTTGTACATGGTTGAGCTGCCCTTGTTCCCTATAAAGTGTGGGGAAGCATGTTACCAACGGTCATCCAACAGGCAATGTGGTACAATGCGCAGTAAGAGTAATGAATACTTACACTTTCAGTATTCCAAGTTGCCGCATTCTCCTCTTGCGTCAAGCCAATAGAAAATGTTGGTGGTTCCATAGTTAATATATTTGGGAGATATCAGAGAATTGTTTGGGGCGTCCCGACTGCTCTCGTAGTGGTTGTGTAGGGAGTCCTGAAGTCTCTTTCAGTGCTTCCGTGGGGTGGGGCAAATTATCTTGCAGTGGCTATCGTTTCCAAACAGAAAGAATATGGGGTTAGATGGAGTCAACGATTAGATGTTATCCCACATAAAGGGATTTCTAGAATCAGTCATACCTCCGCATGTGCATCTTCACCACCATTAATTGGAACGTTAACGTAACCCCAGTTAACAGTTCCCTAAACTCAGAATAGTAAATAGAGTAGGAGGTCAATATAAAACTAAGCAAAAGGGTAACAATAGTAGTTGATGGTTGTGACAATTTTCCAAATTTAAGAGAAGAAGGGATCCTTACCGTCTCACTGACCTCTTCGGTGTTGGCAACGTTATGTGGACTTTGACCAGATCTTGCAGACATTGATGGTGGCACCAGGGTCGCTATATTTTTCACCAAACTAGCAATGGCATTGTCAAAGTAAGCTTTCAGTTCCAAATTACTTTCACGCTGAAGCTGCATAACTCGCTCCTCCATCATGTCTGGCTGCATCTTTTACTAGTTTAACAACATCAATGTTTTTACACTGACTCATCCCAGTACCAACGTTCGTTGTGTGTTCAGATGCAAGATTTGGAATTTCTTCAGTGACGCCATTGTCCCCGTCTTCAACCTCTTCCGTGTGTTCTCCGGTTTTCTCTATCTCGTGTAGCGCATCAACATCTATCCCCCCTGTCCAGCTATTTTGTTCGAATAGATGACCATCTGCCACCAGAATCAATAAGTTTGTGATATCCTCATCGTCTTCTTCGTCAGAGAAAGACATGTCGACAGCAGCGTCAATAGTTCCCGTGTTCAGTATAGATTGAACTTGCGCCTGAAAGTATAGTTGTTAATCAAAATATCCCTTGCTAATAACAAACATGAACTGTGCAGTGTAAGGCAAAATTTGATGTTACCTGTCCGGTTTGATCTACAACTCTTGCTGCTTGGACGTTGATAGCAAGGCTCCGCTCTATGACATTTTGCACTACATCTTCAACCCGGAGAGAAGGGTCATTCGTGTCAATGCCAAATATAGGCCCCTGTATTATTTCTGGACAAGATGCCGCGGTTACAAGAACCAACGCATGCGAAAACCCTTGAATGGCACAAGTATCTTGCGCAAACTGCTTCACAGTTCTTGCTTTCGCACTCTTCACAGTTTTCAAAAAAGAATCACGACCCCATGGATACTTCAAGAAGGCATCAATATCACCGACCATCTCAACATGTTCTGGACTAATGTTTGTATTCCCACATGTGGGGCATAAGATGCCATCAACTATCAGCAGCAACGCCAGTCTGAAACGGGTATCAGCATCGTTGTACTTCTTTCCCAGTAAGAGTTTTTGGAAAATCCACGAGACAGTTGGCTTCTGCTCCACTACAAATAAAGATTTCCATATTGGCGATGATGCATTGCATCCCTTCTTAACTGCCTTCCCTCTACGCTTGTCCAGTTTGAATCCGTCTCTCCGACAATTCAACCCAGTTACAAGGGCAAAGTCATCGATTGCGTATCTAATGGGTTTTCCAGAAAATACCCACCAAAGTTCGTATTTCTTCTTTGTGACTAGCTGTCGTGTCAAGACGTAATGGACAAACATAACAGAGAAGGTGTGGTTGCCCATTAACATCAAATGGGCAAACTGAGAACTTGCCAATTTTTCCAGATGCTCATCATCGAGGGCCTTCTTAATATTCTCTATCCAACGCAAGTTGTAGTAGTTGTTAACTCTGTTTCTTCCTGACGGCTCACGACCGGACATGAACAATCTTTGAGGCAAGCACCAATCGTCCATTGAATTGACTTCCTACACATAAGTCAATTTGGTTCAGCAAAACGAGTTTCCACATATCCAAAATAAGTTTCTATCTTTTGGTCATCACAATAGTCACATATCCACATATCCAAAATATGTTTATATCTTTTGGTCTATCTACTTGCCGATTCACTTTCTCGATTTTTAGCTTTTATATATATATAACCTAGTCTGATGAATGGGCAGATGGTGGATTTAGAAGAGATACAAACAATCTCAAATTAACGACATACCTAGATACCGAGACGCATGTTGACACAGAATGGAACCGGTGGTTGACTATACTTCGCACCGGAAGTCAGTAAATGAGATACACTGTCGCTTTAGGGTGGAGATATCGACAACAACAACTGCAACCCAACCTGCCGGCGGTGTGTTCAATACCCTATGGGAATCGCTGGGCGAATCGACAAGAGAAAATTGGTTTCAATGGTGACTACAGATGAAACCGGAAAATGTTTTCGCAGCCGGCGGAGAATAAGAGAGTATTACAGAAATAATATTTACTCTCGATATGTCGAACTGTGTATCAGACGTCTTTTCAGCTTCAATGTTGATGAGAGAGAGGAAGTAGGCAACTGTTGATCATGCAATAGGGTTAAGAAAGTAAATATTATAGAATATATAGCGTGTATAACCTTTTAATGGTTACTATGGTCATCGAGTTAATTATAGTTGGTTTTATGGCTAACCAATGCAATTCCCCTTTGAATAATCCTTTTTATTTTTATTTTTTGTGGAATAATCGGTCTTAGATAAGGTACTTGTCTGGGCTTACTTGGGCCTGGGCTTTACGGTACATTCTAGGAAAACTCTCTTCTTTTTTTTTCTCTTCATCTTCCTCTAAAACCTTAATAATGGTGAAAAATTCTCACAGTGTTCGTGTTCTTCTTAAATCCTGCAATTTTCGCGGTCTCGTTTCTCCTCGAAAGCTTTTACTCGTTGTCCCCTCTCTCCTCAGATTCTCCGTTGAAACGAAAGAGGTACACAATGTTTCAATCTTCTCGAAATGATTTGAAAAAAAAACCATTCTTGCTAAGTCTTAGGTTTCGTTAAAGACGATCTAACATGTAAAATTACAATCTTATGACACAGCTAGTTCTATTAATCGAAACAATGGAGCCTCCGAAATCAGATATTTTATGTGATCGTTTAGTGACTGGGAACTCAGAAATTGATAACTGGATTTGGATCATCGAGTACTTTGCCAAATTCAAATCCGAGCTTTGGATGTTGCATGGTAATTCAATTTTTGTATCAGTCTCAGTTTCATTGATTTTTAGAAATCTCAAATCCTCAGATAAAAGTAATGTTACTTGCAGATGTGTTTGAAATGGGTCCTAAGCTTCCAGATAATTTGGGTGAACACACCAATGAGATGGTAGCTTTCAGATGCTTGGCTTCTTTGTTTGATTCTTCTACTCCTGAACAAAGTAAAGATGATGCTGACTCAAAGGTCGAGTTTGATTTGTCTCAGAGCTGTGAATATGTTCTTCAATGTATCTTGGATGAGGTATTTACAACTAATTCCCTTTTCTTTGTGGTTTCTTTGATATGGTCATATATTACTTAGATTGTTTTTGGTTCTTCGTTTTCTAGATACCTTTATCGGAACTGAAACCAGGTGCACCAGGACTATCCAAGTGGAATCTTCTTCCCTTTATCAAAAGCAAGCTTCTTTGTCTACCTAAATGCACTTTGGAACTGGTATTTATCTTTGCTTAAAAGTTCTATTTCTGATGAGCTACTACTATAAGGCTTTTATGGTTTTTTCATTTATGTTTGTACATTTGTTTTGGTTTTTGATCAGATGCTTGAACCATCATCCTGTGAGAAGGATACTGAAGTATCGCCTTGTAATGAGGAAGAGACTCTGAGAAATGGTAGAAAGAGACTGAACGAGTTACTCCTCCAATGGCTGAACCAAATCTTATGGGGAAAACAAAAGGCGGACAATCGTTTTGTCGAGACCTTGGAGATGGGACTGACGAGATTAGTAGATCCGATGTGTTGCACGAAAGAAGAAACGAGGAATTTCAAAACGAAAGCGATGGTCATTTGTCAAGTCCTGCTGAGAAAATATACAGATGCATACAATGCAAAGAAAGTGGGATGCTGTGGTTTTGTTCTAAAGATGGCTGCCAAGTTATGGCTGCGAAGTTAGGGTCGGATGGCTATTTATGCCACGCTCAGCCTGAGTTAAAGGGTGAGTGCTGTATGGCAAAATCAAGACATATGGCCGACATTATTTCTGGAACAACCCATACGGTTGGCTCGCTCGGCCGACCCTTTAAAAAAAAAAAAAAAAAAAAGTTATGGCTAATCTATGTCAATAGCGATATGTTTTAGGGGGGGCGTATTTAACTTGACATTTTAAGTGATTTGGGTAAATTTTAAAAATCCTATGTTATTTAATTATGGATTTAAAAAAATCTATTAAAATCCACAGTTATTGAACTGATGATTTTAAAATCTACTTTAAAATCTACTATTATTGAACTGATGATTTAAAAAATTACTTTAAAATCCACTGTTATTCAATACAGTTTGTGGATTATGGAGGATTTGGGAGGATTTGTTTAGTTAAAAATACAGAAATCCAAATCTCATCGTTTTAGGTGGGATTTGAAAGAATTTTACAATAAATTATATAAAATTCCCTAAAATCATCAAAATCATTTAAAATCTCATGAAAAATCAAATCACTTGAAATATTAGATTGAATACACCCCCTTTAATCTGTGATGGATTAAAAGTAATCGGATTTTTTCATCTTTAATCATTTATAATCTCATAAAAATAAATTATTTTCTTGAACAATATTCTATTTTATATACAAGATGATGAAAAATATCTAGAAAAAAAAAGATATATGTATATTAAATTATAGCTACAAATGATTTGAATACATTGTTACAATGCAATATAAGACCATCTCCAATAGTGTTTCATATTTTTTTCTTCTATAATAGAGGATCTATATAATAGAGATAAGTTTTTCTCCAATGGTTTTTCCTAATTTTTTCCTCTATAAAAAAATATTCCAAATAGATACTATTTTTATTTTACAATTAACACCTATTATTTATAAAAATTGAAAACTAACAAAATTTACTTTAGATTTTGTATTATTAAAAAAAAAAATTTGCAACAGTTTCATAAAATTATTATTTTTATTTAAATTAAGCATTTATTATTATAAAGAGCATCACATCATACAAAAATTATAAAATATACTAGATTTTTAAAGAGCATTATGGAATGAATGAAAAATAAATTTTCTTGTTTATATAAATTATCTTTTGCAAAAATGGTAGTTCAATATTTTAGAATAAATATTTATACTTAAATTTATATTATTAGTTCTTAAAAATACTTATTTTGTTTATTTTGGTCATAAAGAAAAGAAGTTAAAGATTAAAAGGACTACTTTGCAAATAAAATAGTTCACCTCTATTTATAGAGGAAAAAATAGAGTTCCCCTATAAATAGAAAAAAAAATAGCTATTATAGAGATAAAAATAATAGATTGAAGCAAAAATTACTCTATAATAGAGTTTAGAGGTAAAAATAGAGGACCATTGGAGATGTTCTAACATATGTTTTCACCATTAAATCACTGAGTTTGGTGTATTTTATTATTTATTTTAATTAGACTCATATATATATATATATTAAATTCTCTTAGATACATATATAAATTACTTTTTTATCATTATAAGTTTTGAGGAAATTCTTTGACAATTGTTACAATCTATTTAATATTAGATATACTTAAACTTATGTTGTGACTAAATTAGTTCAATTAGATATACTTAAACTTATGTTGTGACTAAATTAGTTTCATTAGATATACTTAAACTTATGTTATGACTAAATTAGTATAATTAGATATACCTAAACATATGTTGTGACTAAATTAGTTTATGACATACATATATCTTGATCTATTTAATATTAGATATATTAGACACACATCTTATGATCTGATTAATATCAAAGTTAAGATCAAATTTGATTATAAAATACCACTTTTATATGTTGCTATGAGTACTTACAACATTTGGATAATAATAAGATCATCATAACACACACAAAATACATAAAAAATTGTCAGTGAGAACAAGAACAAGTAACGGAAAATGGGTTTTCTGGTGCTTCTTGGGATAAGCATCGCTATCGCGGTTGTTATAATGTCGGTGGTTGCTTTCATATGGTTCCTCTGTTAAAAGCGTACTTAAATCTTATAACGAAGTCCTAATACCTAATTGATGATGTTTCGGTGTAATCAACTTATATTCTTCTTTAATAATTAGTTTTCAAGAAATAGAAGCGATAGATAAAACATGAGATACTTTGATGATATTTGTAAAGTACTTAAGATTGGTTCAAATTTGTTGTTGATTTGAAATTTAACTCTTTAATTATAATATATTGGAACTATTAATATTATATTTTTGAGATACCATTAGAGTATCTCAACTAATGTGGATGCTCTGATAACGAGAATTAATTTGTATTTCTTTGAATAAGACATATTACAAAGTATAAGCGATAAGCATATGTTTTGACAAGGGTCTCAATGCCACATGATTTAGTGATGGATTTGTTAAGAGACAAGAATTTTGATATTTGGTGTATTGGTGAAAATGACTCGATCGAGTAGGAGTGCATTACATATGATATCTACAAGAACGTTGTGAATTGCCAGCTTCTTGAGCTGAGTCAGCTGACAGTCTTGTACTGTAAAATCAAGAAAGACTTCGTAAGGCATCAAGATATATAAACGAAAAACAATAGAAAGTTTTCCAAAGTTGTTGTTCGAAACATATGTCATCATCATGTGATGAATATAATTAGACATAGTCAAGCTTTATGTAACTTTAAATACCATTTTACTAAGGATACAATACGTCACATAATATAATAAGATCATGAACATATAAACTAGTACTAGACAACACACAAAAAAATTGTTGACGAGAAGAACAAATTAAGCAAAAATGAATATTGCTATTGCGTTATCAATAGGCATCGTTGGGTGGGTGATGATAACCTTGGTGGCATTTGGGGTATTGTACCTCCTCAAAAAGCTTAATATCATCTCGTAAAAATCGTAATATTTGGGATGAGTTGAACATAATCAGTTTATTCATGAAGAAATAGCTGACGAACCATAAGTATTTCTTGAAAAAGTGCTTTTACAAATTACGTATGATATTATATAAGAAAAAATTATGTTCGTATGAAGTGAACTCACCAATTTGAGATGTGTTTGGATAATTGATAGAAGTGAACTCACCAATTTGTATTTATTGCGTAACTTTTTTTTACTATGTTTTCACTACTCAATTACATAATACTCTATACATATCATTTGTTTTCTCGTATAAAACAGTAACCGAAAACAAACCGGTAAAAACCGAACAAAAACCAATTGGCCAAAACTAGAAGCCGTCAATTTTGTTTCCGCTCAGCCGTAGGAGATAATTGTCAGATGGTCCTGTCGGAAGTTTACGTCCAGTCTTCGTTTCAAATTGAGACTGTTATAACAAAATTGTAGTGCCTTGTTGGTCATATAATTTTTGGATTAATGAAAGCTTAGCAAATTGAGACTGTTATAACAAAATATGATATCAAATACGGTAATTTTTGTATATCATATTTATATTGAAAACATTTATACATTAGTTTTTTTCTTGCTTAAATGTGATTAGTTTTTATTATGTTGTTTTGCCTAACTTGATTTATGGGGGACAAGATTCCTTAAAAGGGACAAATCACATTGTAAGATGATAACTGAATGTGTATATTTGTTTAAGCAAAGATGTCATACATATATTAATCAAAGTCATACAACCTAAAGTTGACTCTCAACAATAAGTGTAATATATAGGCCTATGAGGCTAGGATATATAATATGATCCTCTCACAGCTTCTTTTGTCTAATGTCGGCATTCACATGTTTATTGTTACATAAGATTCAGATAAAAATAAATATATGTTTTCACTAAATAATTGGTGCAACATTGTGATTTAATAGAAATTTAACCAACACACTTGCATTTGTTATTATTTGTAAGGTGAAAAGATGCTTTTACTTTTTGAAGCAACAATTGTCCTTTTATTTTACACAGTAGCCATTTATCTCTTCACTTTCAGCCACTAATCAAATATATATGATGCATAATTATTATCCTTACTTATATATATATATATATATATATATATATAAATAATAAAAAAAATAAATTTACTATCAGTATATTAGACTACTCATAATGATATAATGTACTCATTTATAAATATATTTTGGACCACACCTACACATTTTTCTTGTCATGAACCACTCATTATTTTGTTGGCATTTATAAAACTTATACAAACATAACATAGAGTTTGAATCTAAATAAGGTAGACCGACAACACTTACAACTCTCTAACTTACATATTAGTTACTTTCGATCACCCAACTAATTAGTCGATAATTAATTAATTATTCACTAAATATATGAATATTGTTACATCAATTTTGTGTGGACACAAGTTACAAAATATAATTTTTCTTTAGTTCAATTTCACCAAATGGATTCCAAAAACAATACTAAAACTATTGATTAAGTTTTTAATGAATTTTCGTGTGTAATGAACATGAAAGTATTATTTTAGTTTGGAACGGAATAACAAAAATACAATTTTCTCGACCGGATTCAACCGATCAAAGCCAATAAACCAAAATACACAAACATACAGATAACTATTTTATAAACACTCGCGTAAAAAATACTTGCCAAATAATATTTAATCATTTTCGTTTCAACGCAAAGAACGACATGAGCTTCTCACGGTAGCTAGATTCAATCTTCTCAGTAAGTCCAACAAGTTTTTCAGTGAGACGGTCGAAAAAATCATCGAGGATATGGTCACCAAAATGGTTGATGAAGAGGGATCCCATTGTGGCCTTTATGTAAATCATCCATTGCCTCACATCCTCCGCGTTCACTGCCCGTTTGAGCCAGGCTGCAGGGTTCATCAGCTCCATAGATTCCACTGTGAAGCATATATTTTTCTCAACCAAGAATGTTACCTCCTCAGGCGATGCCGAGTAGATAGGTATGTTGAAGGTATCGACTTGCTCTTCCGTGATCAAACCCTACATGCCAATTTCACCACACTCAACAAACACATAAATAAAAATAAACAAGAGAGATATAACGTTATAAACTTAGTTATGAGACATTGTTTCTTTTACATTACCTGGGATTGCATTTGAATGAGAACTTCAGCCATGGACGTATACATGATACTATCGGCAGGATTGGAGAAAGGCATTCCTCTAGGAAACCCACACGTTCCAACAACCAAAAGACCACCACTCACTACTTCTTTAGCCTTAGTTTCTAGAAACTTCCCCATGTCCCGACCAAACTGCCTTTCATAAGCCTTCACCACTTCATTCGCCGCATTTGAGTAGTGAACCTTCCCTTTATTCCACGCTTTGGAGCTTTTGTCCACCACTTCCTTTGGAACACTCGAAAGCCAGTGGGTGGCCCCAACCGTCACTACGATATGAATGGAAGATTGAGGAAGAATACGGCTGTAGAACGAACCCGGGACCCCGACCGTGAAATAACTCCGGTCTTGAGAGAGAGAAGTGAAGAGAGTGTTGAAGTCGTTTTCAGGGAGGTCGTTGAAGTAGACAAGAAACTCTGGTTTTGAGGAGTTTGATTATCGTAAGTTGGTTTCAACGGATCTGATGATGTCGTCAACGAAAAAGAATGTGTTTGGTCCAGTTGCACAACCAAGATCAGCTATTCGGAACGTGTTGGAGCCAGAGATTAGGGTTTTTGCATCGAGTTTCTCTACTATCAGTTTGTCTATTGTCTCTTTCCACAAAGTTGTTGTTTTTCTCTGTCCACACCAAAAGGATTTCAAAGATTATGATAATTTCATGCTTAAATATCGTATTTAAAAATGTGCTACTCCTATTGAAAATTATTAAAGAGACTGAAATAATGAAATACAAAATTTCGCTGCACTGAATCTAAATGAGATGCCAAAAACCAATAACACACACCATCGTGCAAAATAAATAAAAATAATGCTTAAAAAAACATTTTGTTATACTCAAACCTAGATTTAGTAAAACTGAAATACAGTAATGCCTTCTGTGCCTTCTAGATTTAAGTTTATGATTTAGCTTCTGTGCCTTGGTGTATTTTTGTGTGGCTTGATGAGTTCTGAACATTTTAATATCGTTGTTGGAGTTTCTTAAATAAAATAAGGAACCAAAATTTGATTAAACAAAACATCATGTAAGAGATCATGATAATAAAGTCAAATTATGTTCGTCCTCTGAAGTCATGGGCTTCCAATTAATCCGAATAGCCAGCCAACGTCTATTTAAAAATCGACTGATGATGGTATTCTTAAACTATCTTGTACTCAATACCATGTCTAGATGAGTAAAATAGATAACCAAATAGTTAACTTATTACATCGTTAAAATAGTTAACGAAAATATATTTTATCTAACAACTCATCTTACATACCAATTTGTTGGATCAAATGTAACAAACCATATCAAAAATGCGAAGTTGTTATAAAGGAATATGAAATGTAAAGATGAAAAGAAAAAATTAAAAGATAAGAAACCAAAAAAAAAAAATTGAAAATAGACCTGCAAATGAGAATTCTTAGAGTAGCTGTTCGGACCATCTCCACCACTCATAGGAAGTGAGTTAAGAACAATCTCCGCTTTCTCCATTATGAGTTTGTGTTTTTACTTTCTATACTTTGGGTGTGTCGTCTATATATATAGGCCATGCATGCACTTAACACCTAGTGCTTATTATTATAGTATAGTCACTATAAACAATATATAATTGATAACCTCTTGAATTGAACTACAATAATATGCGTATTGAAGCAAGAACATTACTAGAAAATGCTATTAGCCTATCACATCCGTTTGTGCTTGTTTTGAAACACAAGGAATAATAAGCTACATTTTAGAAAGCATTTTCATATTCAGTGAACTAACCTACTACATGTGTTTTTAAATAGAGAAGCTAATACTGAATTATCAGTGATTATTATTATTACAGTGGTCCTAATACGTAAGTACAAGACTACAATAAATAATATATTATTTTATTTTTAAAAGTTATACTATTATTGTTTTGAAATTGAACTAATCACATAGGTCTTGCGTGAGAAAACTACGTAATCGTAGGGGCATCAAATTAATAAAATAAATCATAGGTTAAACTAGGATATATGCCCATTCGTCTCCAAATTAGATGCTCTCCGTACTAATATCCAAGAATAAATCAAAAGGATGCTGAAAATTTATGATAATAAACTTAATCAGTTTGTTTTTTACTTTTTTATATTTCCTCTATCAATGTGGCTTTCTTGATTCTTTCATATATTCATATAAATACTAGCTAAAAAGCATATAGTGGAAAATTGAATGATGAAAATAGCAGAAAAGAAAGCAATCAGAGTTTTCGGAAAAATAATTATAAAAAATACTAAACATTTGGTTTCATAAGTTAATGAATTTTTTTTATTTCACTTTTCTTGCTAAAACTTTTATTACATTTCTGTGAATGGGATGAGTGAATTCTCCCATTTTCAACGATCTGATTGACTGCAAAAAGCTAAGAAATTATTGATTAACTATATCTTTTGATAATAAACTATATCATCATAATACAGTAAACAAATGGTTATAGAAGACTCCAGTTAGTTATTCATCTATCTCTACAATATTTTTGACAAAAATTAGCTTCCACATAGGCCCTGTTCTTTTTCAAGTCGCTGGATGAGGAATGTTAGTACTGTTATGAAGAAGCATCGCTGCTGTTGTAAATAAGAGTCGCTGTGCTGTTAAAATGAGATGCCGCAACGGTCGCTGGCGATTCTTTTCTCTCCCCTGCGACACTTTTTCTCTCTCTAATAAATACGTCCGCGTTATCATCTTGCCACTGTCGTTGTCGTTTTGATTTTTGATTGATATTATTGCTGTCGTTTTAACGTGTTGCAGTCGCTGATCCAGCAACACGAAAAAGAACAGGGCCATACTGTTTAAGTTTTTTTTTTTGTATTTTTTCCATTAATATTTAAGAATTTTGAATAATCCTTTTTTTTGGAATAATCAGTTTTAGATATGGTAATTGGGCTAGAACCAATTACTAAAGAAGCAATTATCGCATCTAGGAATATTCACAATTTTTGGATGCGATTTGAAAATTTAACAATGAAAAAGATTAGAGATGAGCTCCAACAAGAATGCAAATTCAAGAATATGCAAACAACAATAGAGTCATATTTCACTAGATTTTCTTAGATAGGGAAAGAACAATATAATCATATCTCACTAGATTTTCTTAGATATATGTATATAATCATATATATATATATATATATATATATTAGTTTATTTGATTATTAATTTATTATATTGATGGGACCATATTCTTACATAGGATTTCCAAAAAAATATTATCTTACTATATTATTGAAATGCGTCATTTTTTACACCGGTCCAACTCGGGACTGGAAGAATTTATTAATTTATAGCAAGTATTAATTAAACGAGTATTAATTTATAGAGGTTATACTGTATTACAAAATATAAGCGATAAGCATATGTATTGACAAAGGGTCTCAACGCCACATGATTTAGTGATGGATTTGTTGAGAGACAACAAAATTTGATATGGTGTCTTTGTGAAAATGACTCGATCGAGTAGGAGTGCATTGCATATGATATCTACAAGAACGTTGTGAATCACCAGTTTTTTAAGCTGAGTCAGCTGACAGTCATGTAATGTAAAATCAAGAAAAATTTCGTAAGGCATCAAGATATATAAACGAAAAACAATAGAAAGTTTTCCAAAGTTGTTGTTCGAAACATATGTCATCATCATGTGATGAATATATATTAGACATAGTCAAGCTTTATTTAACTTTAAATACCATTTTTCTAAGGATACAATACGTTATATAATATAATAAGATCATGAACATATAAACTAGTACTACACAAGACACAAAAAAATTGTTGATGCAAAGAACAAATTAAGCAAAAAGGAATATTGCTATTGTGTTAGCGAAAGGCATCGCTGGGTGGGTGATGATAACCTTGGTGCCCTTTCCACTACAAGAAAACAGGCAATTTACGACTACGATTGGCGACTAAACTCGTAGTCGCCAAATTTAGTGACTATATACCGACTGTTTAACTACTACTTTACAACTGCTAAAACTTAGTCGTAAATTAGTCGTTTTTTACCGACTGAAATGAATAGTTGGTTCAGTAGTCGTTAATTAGCGACTATTTTACGACTGAAAGACAAGAAAGTAATTTTGTCAGCAAACAGTAGCTAAATTGGCGACTACATGGTGACTACTGCGGCGAGTCGTTAATTTGGCTACTAAAATACGACTAAATTAGTTAGTCGGATATTTGGCGACTACTAAGCGACTATTGAGGTGAGTCGCAAACATGTCGGCCAAAAAGAAACACGTTTTTTTCGTTTGTGGGGTTGGTAAGCTTTGTTTTGTTGCGACTGTTAGTTTGAGTCACATCAGAGTCGTTTTACAGTCGTTTTTCAGTCGCCAAATTTCTCTATATATACCACACCTTCCTTTCTTATTTCATTCACACCACAAGCAAGAGCATTAGCAAGAAAGAAATCGAGAGTAACAAAAAAAATTTTGAGAGTGAGAAAAAAAATAGAGTGAGAAAAAAAAAACAAGAGTGAGAAAAAAAATCAAAAGAGAAAAAAAAAACAAGAGTGAGAGATCTTTAATAATGGCGGGAAGTTCTAATTATAGTCATTTTCGGGAGTGGATGTATAAGAGGCTTGATGAAGTGACGGGAAATTTCACGGAAGAGTTCAGCACCGGGGTAGAGGAGTTCATGGCTTTTGCAAATAGTCAGCGTTTAGCACAAAATAATGGTGGTAAGTTTCACTGCCCTTGTGATAAGTGCAAAAACGGTAGGCGTCTTCCAGGGGGTACAATTTGGAATCATATTTTTTGCTATGGGTTTATGCCAGATTATTATGTTTGGTATAAACATGGGGAAGAAATTAATATGGGCATAGGAACGAGTTATGTAGATCCGACGTTTGTAAGTGGGAATGAAGAAGTGGGTAATGTGGTAGGAGATAGATATGTGGATATGGTGAATGATGCATTTCGTTATAACATAAGTTTAGAAGATAATTATCATCAAGATAATTATCATCAAGATGGTAGTTATCAGAATGTCGAGGAACCGGTACTTAACCATTCCAAGAAATTCTACGACTTGTTAGAAGGTGCAAAAAATCCATTATATGATGGTTGCCATGAAGGTCACTCACAATTATCCCTAGCTGCTAGAGTCATGCAAAATAAGGCAGATTATAATATGAGTGAAAAGTTAGTGGATTCGGTTTGTGAAATATTGACTGATTATTTACCAGAAGGAAACCAAGCTACTGGTTCACATTATGAGACCGAAAAATTGATGCGCAATTTAGGCCTCCCATATCATACAATTGATGTTTGTATTAACAATTGTATGATATATTGGAAAGATGACGAAAAGGAAGATAAATGTCTGTTTTGTGGTGCACAAAGATGGAAGCCTCGGGAGGGCCGACGTAGAACCAAAGTACCATATAGTCGTATGTGGTATCTTCCTATTGCTGATAGATTGAAGAGAATGTATCAAAGCCACAAGACTGCAGCAGCAATGAGATGGCATGCCGAGCACCAAACAAAGGAGGGAGAAATGAATCATCCTTCTGATGCAGCGGGGTATTGTACCTCCTCAAAAAGCTATAATATCATCTCGTAAAAATTGTAATATTTGGGATGGGTTAAACATAATCAGTTTAATCATGAAGACATAGCTGACGAGCCATAGTATTTCCTGAAAAAAGAGCTTTTACAAATTATGTATGATAAAATTGTTATATAAAAAGAAAATTATGTATGTATGATTATATTATATTGCTACGATGGTTTGAGATGTGTTTGGATAATGGATAGAAGTGAACTCACCAATTTGTATGTATTATATTGTGTAACTTTCTTTACTATGTTTTCACTACTCAATTACATAATACTGTATACATACCATTTGTTTTCTCGTATAAGACAGTTGTAACATCCGTGTGGTTGTAGGAACGAATATCCGGCGAGAAGCTTCGGGGAAAACACGATGCTCGGCATTGCATCGGTCGATGCATATCTTGCGTCGGTCGATGCAAGTGCGAGGACGGCGCGTAAAACCCTAGAGTTTTCGTGTTATGTCGAGCATGCGTCGGTCGATGCAGTGCAAGTGTCGGTCGATGCAAGTGCATCGAGCATCGGTCGATGCAACCCTGTGTCGGTCGATGCATCCCCATTCGGTGTCGGTCGATGCATGTTGGTGTCAGAGTCATGGTTTGTTATTTGTTGTTTGTTGATTGTTGTTTGATGATTAGAGATGACTCTATTGATTGTGTGTATAGCCCAGTAGATGGGAGGATTGCCTTATTGAGTGTTTATAAAATACTCATGCATTGCAATTTGTGTTTGTGGTGCAGGTAAAGGCAAAGTGTTATCGTGGAATCAAGGCAATGAAGAGGAGGATGTTAGGGGGCTAGTGGATATGGGACCACTGACCACTAGTTGTAGTTAATTTATTAATTATTTATTTATTAAAAAAAAAAGTTGGGTCCTTTCAGTTTGGTTATCAGAGCCTTTACGGTTCTAGGTTTGGGTTCACTAGGCTTTGTGCTGTAGATGTTTGGGATTTGCATGCTTTGATTGATTATGTGAGTTAGTCAATTGTGTGTGGCATGGAGTCCTAGAACATCCTCTTCGAGCCTACTGTGTGATTCCACGGTGAGTTTATGTTTTTTGTGTTATATAGATATTTGTTTGCTTAGTCTTCTGTTCATGGTAGTGCAGATGGCTAGAGATGGTACTATTTCTGGTCGTGGTCGTGGATGTGGACGCGGACGTGGTCGTGGTAGGAGCAGAGTCCCAGAGGTTAGTGAGACCGAGGACCAGAGTGTGACAGTTGAGGGTGTTGGCGAGTCGTAGGATGATCCGGAAGATTCTGTGAGTGTGGCCGGAGGGGGCGGTGTTGATGCTCCAGTGGCCGGTGGTGCTAGGGTCCCAGGTGTGGGAGTCCCAGCGGGTGGAGTCCCTGGTGTTGATTTTGCGGCTTTGCTAGCACAGGTGTTAGAGCGGTTGCCAGCTGTGGTACCGGCTCAGGCTCAGGTTGTGCCACCAGTGGTGGCGGAGGAGCACATGGACGTTATTTTTCCATGCGCAAGGAGATGACGCGTCTCGGGACTGAGCGGTTTTAGGGTGGTACAGACCCTACTGTTGCAGATGCGTGGAGGACGAGTGTGGAACGTAACTTCCATACTCTGAGATGTCCTGAGGAGTTTTGGGTGGACATAGGGGTCCACCATTTGAGTGGTGATGCTCAGGTGTGGTGGAGATCAGTGGCTGCTAGGAGAGTGCAGAGGGAGATGACTTGGGCTGACTTCGTCTTGGAGTTCAACCGCAAGTACTTTCCTAGAGAGGCATTGGATCGGTTGGAGGTGCAGTTCCTTCAGTTGTCTCAGGGGACACGGTCAGTACGGGAACTGGACTTGGAGTTTAGTCGACTTCTTTGTTATGGGGGTCGGGCTATGGAGCCTGAGGAGGCCCAGATCAGGAGGTTTATGAGGGCTCTTCGTGATGACTTGAGGGTCCATTGTAGATGACGTAGTTATGCTACGCGTGCAGAGCTGGTTGAGACTGCAGCAGAGATTGAGCAGGATATCCGGGCACAGTCAATGGGGGTTAGTCCATCGGTGCAGCCTAGTAAGGATCAGCATCATGGAGGTTCTAGCAGGGGTGGCAAGCCTATGCAGGGACCAAGGAGGAAGTGGGAGGCTATGCAGACTCAGAGTGGTGCGGGATGCTTCATGTGTGGGAAGAAAGATCACAGGTTTGCTAGCTGTCCCAAGTGGAGTGCTCTGACGGCAGGGGCTCGTGTATGCTATCATTGCATGGAGCCAGGGCACATTAGGCCCTTGTGTCCCAAGTTGCAGCTAGCAGCAGTGGCAATGTTGCAGCAGGTGCAGTGATGTGAGCGCAGGACGCGACCTCAGCCGAGAAGACCAAGACACGCCGGACGCGACCGAGACGCCTGACTAAGGCGCATCGGACGCGACCAGGGCAACCTCTTCAGAAGCGGCCAAGGCTCCAACAATCCTTCCCGGAGCCACCACACGTTCCAGGAGCTCAGCAAAGGCGGCCAAGCAGCGGCTCAACCTATTTGTCCGAACATTCGTCCAACGTTATCCATCCCATGAAGACTCTGAAGGCTCAGTCCGCTTAGTCTTCACTCTTACCCAAGAGTGAAGACGAGCAAGTCGTTAAGCAAGGAAGTGTACTCTCTTTCCTCACTCCGAGTTTGTCCCAATGGGTTTACCGGAGAAGGTTTTAATGAGGCATGGAGCTAAACGCAAAACGCCTAAAGGCTAAGTTGCTTCACGCGCAAGGCCAAGGCGGTTATCTCTCTTTCCCTCTTGTTTTTGGTTTAGTTTTGAACTTGAGAATATTCTCTTTTGATCCTTATGTTTGTGAACGTTGGAGAGTGTTTGTGGCTAAGTGTGTTAGTCAAAAGGTGGCGATGTGTTCTCTTTGCAAAAGGGACAAGTCAAAAGGACGATGTGCGGATCAAGATGAATCTGCGTGTCCTTAAGCCCCTATCTAGACCTAGCTATTTAAACTCTCCTTAAGCCCTTGTTCCTCCTTTAGACTTGTAGGAAAATAAAACTTTCTTCAAGAGAGATTCTTGAAACTTGTCTCACTCTTCTCTTTCTTCAATGCGGGATTGAACCTTGAGAAAATCCTAACAAGCCTCGAACCGGGTTCGACCTTATTAGAGACCGTATCAAGAGGAGAGCCAAACCTCTTGTGTCGTCTCTCGTTCCACTCGTATTTCCCCCTCACTTCGTTTTTCCATCTTTCCTCTTCGCAACCTCGAGACCTCTTCCATAAGTTCTCGAGTTCTCCACTAAATCATATCAGCTCGTCTCCACCATCGTTTCCTCCGCAACCGTTCGTTCGTTCGTCCCGCATTTGCACCATCCGATCGATCCGTTCGTGGCTTCTCGACGTATCTCCCAAACGGCTCGTTTGAATTCCTTCAAACTCTGTTTCCCTCGTTTGATTCTCTCCTAGAACCGAGGCCCAGAACCTTTGCTGAGGAAAGTTTAACCGTTTGAAAGTTGGCCGAGAGCTCAAGCCGCGACCGTTCCGCAACCCTAACGTGACCGCGACTCCGGGTCACATCAGCTTGGTATCAGAGCTTCAAAACACCTAGAGGCTGTCTTGTTTACTCTCCGTGAAGAGCAACTCTACGCAAACTTGAAAAAGTAAGTGTTTGCTGCTGATGAATTGGTCTTTTTAGGCTTTGTTGTGAGTTCGCAGGGCCTTAAAGTCGATGGAGAGAAGATACGTGCAATAGACGAGTGGCCCACGCCAACGAGCATCACTCAAGTCCGGTCGTTCCACGGCCTAGCAAGTTTTTACCGGAGGTTCGTACGAGACTTCAGTATGGTTGCCGCGCCTCTCACCTCTGTGATCAAGAAAAACAGCGAGTTTTGATGGGGACAAAAACAAGATAAGGCGTTCACCGAACTCAAGAAACGCCTCACGCAAGCCCCCTTGCTCACATTGCCTGACTTCAACAAAACTTTTGAGGTTGAGTGTGATGCATCGGGAGTCGGGGTCGGAGCTGTCTTGACTCAAGGAGGCAAACCGGTGGCATATTTTAGTGAGAAGCTTAGTGGAGCTACGCTTAATTACCCTACGTATGACAAGGAGTTATACGCCCTCGTTCGTGCCATGGAGGTTTGGCAACACTATCTATTGGCGAGAGAGTTTGTGATTCACACTGATCACAAAACTCTAAAGCATCTCCGCGGTCAGACAAATCTCAAGAGACGTCATGCAAAGTAGTTGGAGTTCATTGAGTCGTTTCCCTACGTCATCAAATACAAGAAAGGCAAGGAGAACGTAGTCGCCGACGCCTTATCAAGACGGTACGCACTGATCACCACAATGGATGCGCGAGTGTTGAGGTTCGAAAGCATCAAGGATGCCTATACTGGAGAGGCTGAGTTTGGAGATTGCTTCCGGAACCATGGGAAGGGAATTTACATCGAATTCTACCTTCATGAGGGGTTCCTGTTCAGAGGACGACGGCTGTGCATACCAAATGGATCTATCCGGGAATTGCTTGTTCGCGAAGTTCATAGTGGAGGATTAGCGGGTCATTTTGGCATCACCAAGACCTTGGCCGTGCTCAAGGAGCATTTTTACTGGCCAAAGATGTGAAGTATGATAGAGAAGCACGTCGGCCGTTGCATTGTTTGTCGCACCTCCAAGTCGACAACTCACCCGCATGGCCTCTACATGCCCTTGCCCGTATCCAACGCGTCATGGATCGATCTCTCCATGGATTTCATCCTCGACCTACCCCTTTTGGCGCATAGAGATAGTATCATGGTGGTTGTTGATAGGTTCTCGAAGATGGCTCACTTCATCCCATGCCACAAGAACAATGATGCTGTGCAATTGGCGAATTTGTTCTTTAGTCAAGTCATAAGGCTTCATGGCGTTCCGCGCACCATCATATCCGATCGGGATCCCAAGTTTCTTGGCCACTTCTGGCGCACTATTTGGCGAAAGCTCGAGACGAAGCTCCTCTACTCCACCGCGGCTCACCCTCAGACCGATGGCCAAACAGAGGTTGTCAACAGATCAATAGGCCCCTTACTCCGCATGGCTATCGCAAGCAACAAAGGCTCCTGGCTCGAGTGCGTCTCGATCATCGAGTTCGCTTACAATCAAGCAGTGCATTCTTCCACAAAGAAGTCACCGTTCAAGGTCGCATACGGAATCAAGCCATTGACGCCACTGGATCTCCTCCCTATACCACCAAATGAAGCTGAGAATCAAGACGAAGCCGCAAGAGCAGCAAGGTTCAAGGCACTACACGAGGAGGTTCGAGCCAATATAGAACGAAGGAACGAGCAGTACGCATGCTTTCTCAACCGAGGACATAAACCGATGCTGTTCAAGCCTGGTGATTGGGTCAGCCCGCGAGGAGATGGCCCATTCCAAGTCGTCGAGAAGATCAACGACAACGCCTACCGACTCGAGCTTCCAGGTGAGTTTGGTACGTCTACTTCTTTCAATGTCACTGACCTCGTTCCGTTTGATGGAGGTGTAGACAAAGATGTTTTGGGGACAAAACCTTTTCAAGGGGGAGGGAATGATGTGAGCGCAGGACGCGACGTCAGCCGAGAAGACCAAGACACGCCGGACGCGACCGAGACGCCTAACCAAGACGCATCAGACGCGACCAGGGCAACCTCTTCAGAAGCGGCCAAAGCTCCAACAATCCTTCCCGGAGCCACCACACGTTCCAAAAGCTCAGTAAAGGCGGCCAAGCAGCGGCTCAACCTATTTGTCCGAACATTCATCCAACGCCAGCCATCCCATGAAGACTCCAAAGGCTCAGTCCGCTTAGTCTTCACTCTTACCCAAGAGTGAAGACGAGCAAGTCGTTAAGCAAGGAAGTGTACTCTTTTTCCTCACTCCGGGTTTCTCCCAATAGGTTTACCGGAGAAGGTTTTAATGAGGCATGGAGCTAAACACAAAACGCCTAAAGGCTAAGTTGCTTCACGCGCAAGGCTAAGGCGGTTATCTCTCTTTCCCTCCAATTTTTGGTTTAATTTTGAACTTGAGAATATTCTCTTTTGATCCTTATGTTTGTGAACGTTGGAGAGTGTTTGTGGCTAAGCGTGTTAGTCAAAAGGTGGCGATGTGTTCTCTTTGTAAAGGGGACACGTCAAAAGGACGATGTGCGGATCAAGATGAATCCGCGTGTCCTTAAGCCCCTATCTAGACCTAGCTATTTAAACTCTCCTTAAGCCCTTGTTCCTCCTTTAGACTTGTAGGAAAATAAAACTTTCTTCAAGAGAGATTCTTGAAACTTGTCTCACTCTTCTCTTTCTTCAATCCGGGATTGAACCTTGAGAAAATCTTAACAAGCCTTGAACCGGGTTCGACCTTGTTAGAGGCCGTATCAAGAGGAGAGCCAAACCTCTTGTGTCGTCTCTCGATCCACTCGTATTTCCCCCTCACTTCGTTTTTCCATCTTTCCCCTTCGCAACCTCGAGACCTCTTCCATAAGTTTTCGAGTTCTCCACTAAATCATCTCAGCTCGTCTCCACCATCGTTTCCGCCGCAACCGTTGTTCGTTCGTCCCGCATTCGCACCATTTGATCGATCCGTTCGTGGCTTCTCGACGTATCTCCCAAACGGCTCGTTTGAATTCCTTCAAACTCCGTTTCCCTTGTTTGATTCTCTCCTAGAACCGAAGCCCAGAACCTTTGCCGAGGAGAGTTTAACCGTTTAAAAGTTGGCCGAGAGCTCAAGCCGCGACTGTTCCGTAATCCTAACGTGACCGCGACTCCGGGTCACATCATGCAGCCTGAAAGACAGCAGATGGCACGGATTGAGCAGGCGCCACGGGTTTACACTACTGCAGAGACTGGTGGAACCAGTGTCGGGGCGATCACAGGTATAATTTCTGGTACTGAAGCTTTGTGAATTTTAGTAGGTTCAGATTTTATGTTTTTTCCTTTGATAAAGTGTTAGGTTCTCAACAAATGAGGTTTGTGTACGGACCTTGTTGGTGGGCGGGTTTAAGTCCCACGTTATGTTTGATTCTTGAGCTTCTCATAGCTTCATTACTCCGGGGTGTAAAGAGAGCGCGCGAATCAGAGAGGATCCCGAAAAGCATTCAGGAGTTGTCAGAGTTGCGGGAGGCAAGTTCCTGAGGGTTATTGGACGAGTTGGAGGAATTGATATTCAGATCGCAGGAGAGTCGAGGCCAGCGGATTTGCTTATCAGTCCAGTGGAGTTGTATGATGTTATTCTCGGAATGGATTGGTGGCATCGGCATATGGTGCATTTGGATTGCTATCGTGGTAGAGTGGAGTTTGAGCATCTAGGAGGAAAGTTGGTTTTTCAGGGTATTAGATCGACTTCGGGGAGTCTTGTGATCTCGGCCATTCAGGCTGGGAAGATGATCGAGAAGGGCTGTGAGGCTTATTTGGTTACTATATATATGCCAGAGTCAGTGGGGAAGTCTACGGTTAGCGGTATTTCGGTAGTGGAGGAGTTTGAGGATGTGTTTTAGTTATTGCAGGGATTACCACCATCTCGGTCGAATCCTTTCACTATTGAACTGGAACCGAGGACAATGCCGTTATCCAAGGCTCCTTACAGAATGGCTCCATTAGAGATGGCAGAGCTGAAGAAGCAGCTAGAGGATTTGTTGAGTAAGGGATTCATCCGTCCTAGTGTATCACCGTGGGGAGCGCCGGTGTTATTTGTCAAGAAGAAGGATGGGAGTTTCTGGTTGTGTATCGATTATCGGGGTTTGAACCGGGTCACTGTGAAGAACATGTACCCTCTTCCTAGGATTGATGAGTTGTAAAATCAGTTGAGAGGTGCTACTTGGTTCTCCAAGGTAGATCTGGCGTCGGGTTATCATCAGATACCGATAGATGAGGCAGATGTGAGGAAGACAGCTTTCAGGACAAGGTATGGGCATTATGGGTTTGTGGTGATGCCTTTCGGGTTGACTAACGCACCAGCAGCGTTTATGAGATTGATGAACAGTGTGTTTCAGGAGTTTCTGGATGTATCTGTCATCATTTTCATCGACGACATTCTGGTTTATTCTAAGAGTCCTGAAGAGCATGCAGTGCATTTGAGGATGGTTATGGAGAAGCTGCGGGAGCAGAAGTTGTTTGCCAAGTTGAGCAAGTGTAGTTTTTGGCAGCGTGAGATGGGCTTTCTGGGTCACATTGTTTCTNTGCGATGTGTGTCAGCTAGTGAAGGCTGAGCATCAGGTTCCAGGCGGGTTGCTGAAGAGTCTACCCATTCCTGAGTGGAAGTGGGATATGATTACTATGGACTTCATGGTGGGTTTGCCAGTGTCCAGGACGTTTGATGCTATTTGGGTCATTGTGGACCAATTGACTAAGTCAGCACATTTTCTGGCCATTAAGAAGACTGATGGAGCAGCGGGCTTGGCTAAGAAGTATGTGAGGGAGATAGTCAGGTTTCATGGAGTGTCAGCGAGTATTGTGTCTTATAGGGATTCTAAGTTCACTTCAGTGTTCTGGAAGGCATTTCAGGCAGAGATGGGTACTAAGGTGCATATGAGTACAGCTTATCATCCCCAGACAGATGGACAGTCAGAGAGGACG
This sequence comes from Camelina sativa, assembly GCF_000633955.1. Taxonomy (NCBI): domain Eukaryota; kingdom Viridiplantae; phylum Streptophyta; class Magnoliopsida; order Brassicales; family Brassicaceae; genus Camelina; species Camelina sativa. The sequence goes on from NC_025689.1 coordinate 29,492,322, forward strand.
ATCCAGACACTGGAAGATTTGCTGAGGATGTGTGTTTTGGATTGGGGTGGCCATTGGGCAGATCACTTTAACCTGGTAGAGTTTGCTTACAACAACAGTTATAAGGCGAGTATTGGGATGGCTTCTTATGAGGCTTTGTATGGGAGGCCGTGTCGTACACCGTTATGTTGGACTCAGGTGGGGGAGAGGAGCATGTTCGGGGCAGATTTTGTTCAGGAGACCTCAGAGAAGATTCGGATTCTCAAGCTGAACATGAAGGAGGCTCAGGATAGGCAGAGGAGTTATGCTGATAAGAGGAGGAGAGATCTTGAGTTTTAGGTAGGAGACAGAGTGTACCTCAAGATGGCCTTGTTGCGGGGTCCGAACATGTCATTGACTGAGACTAAGTTGAGTCTGAGGTATATGGGTCCGTTCAGAGTGATTGAGCGGGTTGGACCAGTGGCATATAGATTGAAGTTACATGAGCTTATTCGTGCATTCCACAAGGTTTTCCATGTGTCTATATTGCGGAAGTGTCTCCGTGAGGATGATCAGTTGTTGGCTAAGATTCCTAAAGATCTTCAGCCTAACATGACTTTGGAGGCGAGACCAGTGAAGGTTCTCGAGAGGAGGATCAAGGAACTTCAAAAGAAGAAGGTTCCTTTGATTAGAGTCCTTTGGGACTGTGATTGTGTGGAAGAGCAGACTTGGGAGTCTGAGGCGAGGATGAAGGCAAGGTTTAAGAAGTGGTATGAGAAGCAAGCCGCGACTTGAACTTGTCTAGCCTGGTCCCATCTGTAATCCGTGGCTGGAGCGGGAATGGAGTATTCCAGCCCATCTCTCTTGTTTACTCGGTCGCTTGGGGTGGTTAGTTGTGCGACTCAGTAACAAGATGAGGTGGTGTTCGGGGTACAAAGTTTCCGTGAGGCGGGGTTTCTGAGGAAAGTTTCCTGAAATAGAAGTTTCCAAAAGTGGAAAGTTTCCAAAAGTGGAAAGTGCTAAAAATGGAAAGTCTATGTGAAGTTAGAATTTGTCCATTTTAGTGGTGGAGAGCCTTGGAAGGGCTTGTGTGGCCTTAGTGACGGACTTTTGAGTCATTGTGCCCGTGTGTGGCAGTCTTTTTTAGATATTGTGTGGCCTTTGTGGCAGACTGTTTAGCCAGTTGTGTGGCCTTTGTGGCGGGCTGTTTAGCTAGATGTGTGGCCTTTGTGGTGGGCTGTTTAGCCAGATGTGTGGCCTTTGTGGCGGGCTATTTAGCCAGAGTGCCTGTTTAGACGGTCCTTCGGGACATATGGTCTTTGTGACGGTCCTATTTAGGACAGATTGTTTGGTCTNGGAGATAGTCAGGTTTCATGGAGTGTCAGCGAGTATTGTGTCTTATAGGGATTCTAAGTTCACTTCAGTGTTCTGGAAGGCATTTCAGGCAGANTGACAGATTGTTTGGTCTTGGTGGCGGTCCTGTTTAGGATATTTGTTTGCCCTTATGGCATGTATATGATCCTCGTGTGGTCATGAGGTATTCCAGTGAGGGGATATGTGGTTGGTAGGANAAGTTACATGAGCTTATTCGTGCATTCCACAAGGTTTTCCATGTGTCTATATTGCGGAAGTGTCTCCGTGAGGNTCACGAGAAGGAAACCTGGATGCGGATAGGACTCAGACGTATTCAGAATTGTTTGCTCGCAACTCTTGGGGGACTTAGGTTCTCCTAATACTGCCATATTCATAGACTTTGTGGCTTGGGAGTATTGTTGGTATATCGACTTCGGATGACGATCCGGGGGCGCGCTGTAGNTAACCTGGTAGAGTTTGCTTACAACAACAGTTATAAGGCGAGTATTGGGATGGCTTCTTATGAGGCTTTGTATGGGAGGCCGTGTCGTACACCGTTATGTTGGACTCAGGTGGGGGAGAGGAGCATGTTCGGGGCAGATTTTGTTCAGGAGACCTCAGAGAAGATTCGGATTCTCAAGCTGAACATGAAGGAGGCTCAGGATAGGCAGAGGAGTTATGCTGATAAGAGGAGGAGAGATCTTGAGTTTTAGGTAGGAGACAGAGTGTACCTCAAGATGGCCTTGTTGCGGGGTCCGAACATGTCATTGACTGAGACTAAGTTGAGTCTGAGGTATATGGGTCCGTTCAGAGTGATTGAGCGGGTTGGACCAGTGGCATATAGATTGAAGTTACATGAGCTTATTCGTGCATTCCACAAGGTTTTCCATGTGTCTATATTGCGGAAGTGTCTCCGTGAGGATGATCAGTTGTTGGCTAAGATTCCTAAAGATCTTCAGCCTAACATGACTTTGGAGGCGAGACCAGTGAAGGTTCTCGAGAGGAGGATCAAGGAACTTCAAAAGAAGAAGGTTCCTTTGATTAGAGTCCTTTGGGACTGTGATTGTGTGGAAGAGCAGACTTGGGAGTCTGAGGCGAGGATGAAGGCAAGGTTTAAGAAGTNAGGGTTTAGGCCCGATGAGGAGCCAATATTATTGCATGCAGACTTAGGTCTGATGAGGAGCCAATAAAAACTCAATGTTTAGGCCTATGAGTAAAGGAAAGTTCAAAAGTCGAGAGCAAATAATGCCTGGAGCGTGAGTCTATCGCCTAGAGGTGACCTTCTGTAGATCGGTCGGAGGAGTGTGGGTGATACTAGGATTTTTGTGTCTATCCTAGCAGGTTCAATTAACATTATGCACTTGTAATACTTAAGGTGTCAATCCAATTGGGAATCTTTACTATCACTCAAGATGCAATCAAGGAGTCACAAGTTAAGCCAATTCAAAAAGAGTGTTTTTCTAACAATCCTAGAATGGGCAAAATACAAAACGGAAATGAGTCATAGAACCAGAAACGAAAATGTAGAAGCGAACAAGAATAAACAAAACCGAAAACAATTCTAAGCATGAACAAATGAAACAGTCTCGGGAATGTAATATCAATCAAAAAGATAAAAGTCCTAAGGATGGGAGTAATTGATGTCGGTGGAGCATCCTAGTCTACAGAGTGTTTAACATACCACAAGTAAACTATCCCTAAACAATGAACATCACAACCTAGCTAATCCAATATCTTGGCAAAAGCTACTCAGACTCAACCACTTCCATACCTAGCTCTCGCTAGAGAAACATGGTCGAGCAGGCATTACATACAAGTTCATTCACGTCAACAAACATCATAGACAACTAATCTCTTAGGCTAGGAACGTAAGTCTCTGGCACTAGCTGGTCAGACATTTCATCAAAACACCTTTTGGGTGTGGAAATGTCTCAAACCTAGTCCCAATTGATCAGAGAAAAACTAGTATTTCTTACTCTAGTCCAGAAGGGAATCATACAATCAACGCTTAAACACTCTACATCCTAAGATCCTCCACCTAATTTATCCCATCCTCAAGAACTGACACACTAATCATATCCGAAAATCATCATCACGGATGCAAACATAGATATTGAACAAAGCATAGTAGATAGATAGAAATGAGAAAAACAACTTGTAGAAGAAATCCAATGCAAAAACTCAATAAAATCAAAGGTATCTAGATTACAAGATCAGGGTACGTTTTCGGTGGCTAGGTAAACCTTACAAAAGAAACGAGATAAAAACTAAGATNCTATGTGAAGTTAGAATTTGTCCATTTTAGTGGTGGAGAGCCTTGGAAGGGCTTGTGNCCATCCTCAAGAACTGACACACTAATCATATCCGAAAATCATCATCACGGATGCAAACATAGATATTGAACAAAGCATAGTAGATAGATAGAAATGAGAAAAACAACTTGTAGAAGAAATCCAATGCAAAAACTCAATAAAATCAAAGGTATCTAGATTACAAGATCAGGGTACGTTTTCGGTGGCTAGGTAAACCTTACAAAAGAAACGAGATAAAAACTAAGATGTCCAAAAACAAGACTTAACAAAATGTATATATAGTAAAAACGCGTGAATCCCTACTTAAAACGACAAAATAAAGCGTCGGTTCGGGAATCTCCTGAAGCGTGTGAAACCAAACATGTGCGGTCGAGTCGCGTGTCGTCTCTCCCTGGGGTGCTGTCGAGTGGAACAGATCAAGTCGAGGTCATACGACTCGATCTGGGTCGAGTGGAGGTGATGCGACTCAAGCTGGATATATATGTCTCTACTAAAACGGTGATAACTCTTGAACTACGCCTCCGATTGACTTGAAATAAACGGCATTGGAAAGATGACTCAATTCTCTACAACTTTTATGAAGACGTCAAAAGCTGAATCCCTCGACCGGTGGCTCAAATGATGGCTCGAGTGGTGACTCAAGAGTGGCTCGATTGGTGCAGCTGAGAGTGGCTCGATTGGTGCAGCTGAGAGTGGCTCGGTTGGTGCAGCTGAGAGTGGCTCGATTGGTGCAGCTGAGAGTGGCTTGATTGGTGCAGCTGAGAGTGGCTCGATTGGTGCAGCTGAATGTGGCTCGATTGGTGCAGCTGAGAGTGTCTCGATTGGTGCTGCTGAGAGTAGCTCGATTGGTGCAGCTGAGAGTGGCTTGATTGGTCTGTGTTTCCGACGTCTCCTAGATACCTAAAATACTCTGAAATGCATATGACAACCTGTCCCGCAGACCCCACTAGCCCACCGCTAGCTGCCCCAACGGACTGTCCGTGGATCCGCAAGCCCACCACTAGTCGTCCAATGGACTCCAAGCTGGCCCTGCAGGGCATCGATCCTAACCCATCACTGTGGATATCCCAATCCACCAGTAGGTTATTGGTGCGCTGCAGATCAATTGGTGACAGCTTGTCCTGTGGGAAGGTTGTTAAAGGGTGACAGCTTGTCCTAGCGCACCAATAACCTACTGGTGGATTGGGATATCCACAGTGATGGGTTAGGATCGATGCCCTGCAGGGCCAGCTTAGAGTCCATTGGACGGCTAGTGGTGGGCTAGCGGGATCCATGGGCGGTCCGTTGGGGCAGCTAGCGGTGGGCTAGTGGGGTCCACAGGACAAGTTGTCATATAAAAATCGATTTTTATGTGACAACCCGTCCCGCGGACCCCACTAGCCCACCGCTAGCTTCCCCAATGGACCCCAAGCTGGCCCTGTAGGGCATCGATCCTAACCCCTCACTGGGCAAATGGAACTATTCATCCAAATCCACAGTAGGTTATTGGTGCGCCAGGCGTTCCTCGAACCCTGGTCCTCACCCTTTAACAACCTTCCCCCAGGACAAGCTATCACCAACTCAGTGAGGGGTTAGGATCGATGCCCTGCAGAGCCAGCTTGGGGTCCATTGGGGCGGCTAGCGGTGGGCTAGTGGGGTCCGCGGGACGGGTTGTCACAATGCACAATGTATGCAAAGATGATGCAAAAACTTCCTAAAAATGCAAAGTGTATTAAAGAGGTTCTAAAATGATACAAAACGACTAGTTATCCTAGCTAAATGCATAACAAATACATGCTAAGGAGATGCAAAATATAGAGTATCAGTGGGCCGTGTAGACGGTTGCACGGGAGTCCTTGGCTAATGGTTGTTCGAGATTCGAGGACGAATCTAGATTGGTGGGGGATAATTGTAACATCCGTGAACCAAAATCCCGGTTTGGAGATTGCATCGGTCGATGCAGAAGGTGCATCGGTCGATGCAGAAGGTGCATCGGTCGATGCAGAAGATGCATCGGTCGATGCAGGTTTAGTTTTCTGCGTTTTGACTTAAGTTGAACGTTGCGTTTTGGGCAAAGGGAGAAGGAAAAACCCTTAATCGTTTCTTTTGTCTCATTAGTCGACTTTGGCCGCTTTTGAGAGAAACAAAAGAGAGAAAGAGTGTTCTTGGCGTTCTTGGTGTTTTCTGTGGATTTGTGGCGTTTCCTGGTGAGATCTGAGGCTTAGAAAGTTTTAGGAGCTTGCTAGGAGTGTTCTATTGGTTGTTTGAGGTTTGGATTCGTCTTGGCAAAGGTAAGTGCAGGACCATGGCTTATCTAAGCTAGAGAACTCTCTAATGTGCTTGTTGTGTGTTGTTAGACTTGTTAGATCGTTATTTTGGACGTTAGGAAGCTTTCTTGTGGCTTGGGATCGAGTTTTGTGGTTGTAGGAACTAAGATCCGGCGAGAAGCTTCGGGGAAAACACGATGCTCAGCATTGCATCGGTTGATGCATATCTTGCGTCGGTCGATGAAAGTGCAAGGAAGGCGCGTAAAACCCTAGAGTTTTCTTGTTATGTCGAGCATGCGTCGGTCGATGCAGTGCGAGTGTCGGTCGATGCAAGTGCATCGAGCATCGGTCGATGAAAGTGCATCGAGCATCGGTCGATGCAAGTGCATCGAGCATCGGTCGATGCAAGTGCATCGAGCATCGGTCGATGCAAGTGCATCGAGCATCGGTCGATGCAGCCCTGTGTCGGTCGATGCATCCCCATTCGGATTCGGTCGATGCATGTTGGTGTCAGTCGATGCAGAGTCCTGGTTTGTTATTTGTTGTTTGTTGATTGTTGTTTGATGGTTAGAGATGACTCTATTGCTTGTGTGTATAACCCAGTAGATGGGAGGATTACCTTACTGAGTGTTTATAAAATACTCATGCATTGCAATTTGTATTTGTGGTGCGGGTAAAGGCAAAGTGTGTTCGTGGAATCAAGGCAATGAAGAGGAGGATGTTCTAGGGACTCGATTGGTTGTTGTCTGGCATTGCTAGATTGCTAGAGTTGGGTCATTAGAAACATTGCTAGGTTGCTGGTTCTATGATTCATGGTGTTTGGTTATTGGTTATTGGTTATTTTCTGAATATTGGTTAATTATTATTGGATATCTAATGGTTATTGGTACTGTTTAATTCTGCTGTTGGTTGTGATTGTGGTTAGGTGGCTAGTGGATATGGAACCATTAGTTGTAGTTTATTTATTAAAAAAAAAGTTGAGTCCTTTCAACAGTAACCAAAAAAAACCGGTAAAAACCGACCAAAAGCCAAAACTGTAGTGCCTTGTTAATTACCGGCGTTTCCGCTCAGCCGTAAGAAGTAATTGTCAGATGGTCCTGTCGGAAGTTTACGGCCAGTCTTCGTTTCAATTTTTGACTGTTATAACAAAACTGTAGTGCCTTGTTGGTTATATAATTTTTGGATTAATGAAAGCTTAGCAAATTGAGACTGTTATAACAAAATATGATATCAAATATAGTAATTTTTGTATATCATATTTATATTGAAAAACATTTACATATTAATTTTTTCTTGCTTAAATGTGATTAATTTTTATTATGTTGTTTTGCCTGACTTGATTTTTGGGGGACAAGATTCCTTAATAGGGACAAATTACATTGTAAGATGATAACTGAATATTTGTTAAAACAAAGATGCCATACATATATTAATCAAAGTCATACAACCTAAATTTGACTCTCAACAATAAGTGTAATACGCCTATGAGGCTAGGATGTATAATATGATCCTCTCACAGCTTCTTTAGTCTAATGTCTGTCATTCACATGTTTATTGTTACATACGATTCAGATAAATATATATATATATATATATATATATGTTTCCACTAAATAATTGGTGCAACATTGTGATTTAATAGAAATTTAACCAACGCACTTGCATCTGTTATTATTTGTAAGGTGAAAAAATGCTTTTACTTTTTGAAGCAATAATTTTCCTTCTATTTCACACAATAGCCATTTATCTTTTCACTCTCAGGCATTAATCAAATATGTATGCTGCATAATTATTATCCTTACTTATATATATATATATATATATATATAGTTTAAAAAAAAACTTTTACTAGCTATATATTAGACTATTCATACTGATATAATGTACTTATTTATAAATATATTTTGGACCACACCTACACATTTTTCTTGTCATGGACCACTCATTATTTTGTTGGCATTTACAACTTATACAAACATAATATAGAGTTTGAATCTAAATAAGGTAGACCGACAACAAATACAACTCCCTAACTTACATATTAGTTACTTTCCATCACCTAACTAATTAGTCGATAATTAATTATTCACTAAATATATGAATATTGTTACATCAATTTTGTGTGGACAAAAGTTACAAAATAAATTTTTTCTTTAGTTCAATTGCACCAAATGGATTCCAAAAACAATACCAAAATTATTGATTAAGTTTTTAATGAATTTTCGTGTGTAATGAACATGCAGGTATTATTTTAGTTTGGAACGGAATAACAAAAATACAATTTTCTCGACCGGATTCAACCGACCAAAACAAATAAACCAAAATACACAAACATACAGATAACTTTTTTAAGAATCTCAGCTACTACATAGACTTGCTTAAGAATCTCAGTTACTACACTATTTTGTGTAGTTATATTCACACCAATGAGAATTCTAGCTTTGGATTTTTCATAATTGTCGCAAAATCTTTTGATTATGACCACCTTTTTGTCTTTTAATTTCTCCGACGATGATTTTTTGATTAACCGTGGTCTCATATGTGTCAAGTTGCTTTCTACCATTTGTCACAGAGCTCTCATGAAATTTATATTGATCTACCTTATTTTATCCTTTTGTAGCATTGTGGAATGTCCTTACTTATGTTTTAAACTTTGGGATATTTTAAGCTCTGTTTTCCTTGTATTTGGTTTGATTTAGATAATTGATATAAAATGTTTGTAACAAAAAAAAAAAATGTCACAATATATGTAGTGTTGGAAACATTTGAACACATGACAAGATTTATTTTTTTAATTATATTAATGAACCACTTTATAAGTGTTTGTATTAATATTGGGTACATCAAACCTTTTTTTATTAATAAAAATTCATAAAACATACAAGACACACAAAAAAATTGTTGACTAGAAGAACAAGTAGCTAGTAAGGAAAAATGGTTTTGACGATGTCGATAGGGGTAGATAATAAAAGAATTATTGCCATAGCCGTCGGGGTGATTAAAAGTAATTGGATTTTAATTTTTTCTTTTTTAATCATTTAGTTCTCATAAAAATAATTTATTTTCTTGAACAATAATCTATTTTATATACAAGATGATAAAAATATGTAGAAAAAGATATGTATAAAATAAAGCTACAAATGATTTGAATACATTGTTATAATGCAATATAACATATGTTTTCACCATTAAATCACTGATTTTGGTGTATTTTATTATTTATTTTAGTTAGATTCATATATTAAATTCTCTTAGATACATATATAAATTACTTTTTTATCATTATGAGTTTTGAGGAAATTCTTTGACAATTGTTACAATCTATTTAATATTAGATATACTTAAACATATGTTGTGACTAAATTAGTTTATGACATACATATATTTTGATCTATTTAATATTAGATATATTAGACACACATCTTATGATCTGATTAATATCAAAGTTAAGATCAAATTTGATTATAAAATACCACTTTTATATGCTGCTATGAGTACTTCCAACATTTGGATAATAATAAGATCATCATAACACAAACAAAATACATAAAGAATTGTCAGTAGAACAAGAACAAGTAACGGAAAATGGGTTTGCTGGTGTTTTTTGGCATAGGCACCGCTGGCGGGGTTGTTATAGGCTTGGTGGTTGTTGCCATATGGTTCCTCTGTAAAAAGTGTACTTAAATCTTATAACAAAGTCCTAATACCTAATTGATGATGTTTCAGTGTAATTAACTTATATTTTTCTTTAATAATTAGTTTTCAAGAAATAGAAGCGATAGATAAAACATGAGATACTTTGATGATATTTGTAAAGTACTTAAGATTGGTTCAAATTTGTTGTTGATTTGAAATTTAACTCTTTAATTATAATATATTGGAACTACTAATATTATATTTTTGAGATACCATTAGAGTATCTCAACTAATGTAGATGCTCTGATAACGAGAATTAATTTGTATTTTTTTGAATAAGACATATTACAAAGTATAAGCGATAAGCATATGTTTTGACAAGGGTCTCAATGCCACATGATTTAGTGATGGATTTGTTAAGAGACAAGAATTTTGGTATTTGGTGTATTGGTGAAAATGACTCGATCGACTAGGAGTGCATTGCATATGATATCTACAAGAACGTTGTGAATTGCCAGTTTCTTGAGCTGAGTCAGCTGACAGTCTTGTACTGTAAAATCAAGAAAGACTTTGTAAGGCATCAAGATATATAAACGAAAAACAATATAAAGATTTCCAAAGTTGTTGTTTGAAACATATGTCATCATCATGTGATGAATATATATTAGACATAATCAAGCCTTATTTAACTTAAAATACCAAAGGATACAATACGTCACATAATATAATAAGATCATGAACATATAAACTAGTATTACACAAGACACAAAAAAATTGTTGACGAGAAGAATAAATTAAGCAAAAATGAATATTGCCATTGCGTTAGCAATAGGGATCGCGGGGTGGGTGATGATAACCTTGGTGGTTGTTGCCATATGGTTCCTCTGTAAAAAGTGTACTTAAATCTTCTAACAAAGTCCTAATACCTAATTGATGATGTTTCAGTGTAATTAACTTATATTCTTCTTTAATAATTAGTTTTCAAGAAATAGAAGCGATAGATAAAACATGAGATACTTTGATGATATTTGTAAAGTACTTAAGATTGGTTCAAATTTGTTGTTGATTTGAAATTTAACTCTTTAATTATAATATATTGGAACTACTAATATTATATTTTTGAGATACCATTAGAGTATCTCAACTAATGTGGATGCTCTGATAACGAGAATTAATTTGTATTTCTTTGAATAAGACATATTACAAAGTATAAGCGATAAGCATATGTTTTGACAAGGGTCTCAATGCCACATGATTTAGTGATGGATTTGTTAAGAGACAAGAATTTTGGTATTTGGTGTATTGGTGAAAATGACTCGATCGAGTAGGAGTGCATTGTATATGATATCTACAAGAACGTTGTGAATTGCCAGTTTCTTGAGCTGAGTCAGGTGACAGTCTTGTATTGTAAAATCAAGAAAGACTTTGTAAGGCATCAAGATATATAAACGAAAAACAATATAAAGATTTCCAAAGTTGTTGTTTGAAACATATGTCATCATCATGTGATGAATATATATTAGACATAATCAAGCCTTATTTAACTTAAAATACCAAAGGATACAATACGTCACATAATATAATAAGATCATGAACATATAAACTAGTATTACACAAGACACAAAAAAATTGTTGACGAGAAGAATAAATTAAGCAAAAATGAATATTGCCATTGCGTTAGCAATAGGGATCGCGGGGTGGGTGATGATAACCTTGGTGGATTTTGGGGTATTGTACCTCCTCAAAAAGATTAATATCATCTCGTAAAAATCGTAATATTTGGGATGAGTTGAACATAATCAGTTTAATCATGAAGAAATAGCTGACGAGCCATAAGCATTTCTTGAAAAAGTGCTTTTACAAATTACGTATGATATTATATAAGAAAAAATTATGTTCGTATGAAGTGAACTCACCAATTTGAGATGTGTTTGGATAATTGATAGAAGTGAACTCACCAATTTGTATGTATTGCGTAACTTTTTTTTACTATGTTTTCACTACTCAATTACATAATACTGTATACATATCATTTGTTTTCTCTTATAAAACAGTAACCAAAAACAAACCGGTAAAAACCGAAAAAAAACAATTGGCCAAAACTAGAATATAATTTCCACTCAGCCGTCGGAGATAATTGTCAGATGGTCCTGTCGGAAGTTTACGGCCAGTCTTCCTTTCAAATTGAGACTGTTATAACAAAACTGTAGTGCCTTGTTGGTCATATAATTTTTGGATTAATGAAAGCTTAGCAAATTGAGACTGTTATAACAAAATATGATATCAAATACAGTAATTTTTGTATATCATATTTATATTGAAAACATTTATATATTATTTTTTTTCTTGCTTAAATGTGATTAGTTTTTATTATGTTGTTTTGCCTGACTTGATTTCTGAATGTGTATATTTGTTTAAGCAAAGATGCCATACATATATTAATCAAAGTCATACAACCTAAAGTTGACTCTCAACAATAAGTGTAATATATAGGCCTATGAGGCTAGGATATATAATATGATCCTCTCACAGCTTCTTTATATACACTACAACAAAAATGAGCTTCGGTAGCAGACCTTTGTAGCACAAATTTACGAACTGCAACTAAAAGTACCAAAAATCGGATGCCAAGTATTTCGTAGCATTATATTAACGCTAGTATATAATTTCATTTAGCGGGAACATAAAAATCAATATTATAGCCGGGAAGGTGTATTTTGGAGGCAAACTATATGGGTTTTTTCCCGCAAACTAAAAAAAGTCTCGATTCTTTGACCAAAACATTAAAGACAGTCTTTTATACTTAGACCAAAAAATAAAAAATCCAGCAAACAAAAAGCTTTCAGATTCTCTAAAATTTTCAGATCTTTTATCTCAATCGCAAAGTTTTTTTTTCCATTCCATCTAATCTCGATTCTCATTGTCAAGATTTCGATTCTCAACAAGAAATTTTTTCGACATTCTCTGTGNGTATTGCGTAACTTTTTTTTACTATGTTTTCACTACTCAATTACATAATACTGTATACATATCATTTGTTTTCTCTTATAAAACAGTAACCAAAAACAAACCGGTAAAAACCGAAAAAAAACAATTGGCCAAAACTAGAATATAATTTCCACTCAGCCGTCGGAGATAATTGTCAGATGGTCCTGTCGGAAGTTTACGGCCAGTCTTCCTTTCAAATTGAGACTGTTATAACAAAACTGTAGTGCCTTGTTGGTCATATAATTTTTGGATTAATGAAAGCTTAGCAAATTGAGACTGTTATAACAAAATATGATATCAAATACAGTAATTTTTGTATATCATATTTATATTGAAAACATTTATATATTATTTTTTTTCTTGCTTAAATGTGATTAGTTTTTATTATGTTGTTTTGCCTGACTTGATTTCTGAATGTGTATATTTGTTTAAGCAAAGATGCCATACATATATTAATCAAAGTCATACAACCTAAAGTTGACTCTCAACAATAAGTGTAATATATAGGCCTATGAGGCTAGGATATATAATATGATCCTCTCACAGCTTCTTTATATACACTACAACAAAAATGAGCTTCGGTAGCAGACCTTTGTAGCACAAATTTACGAACTGCAACTAAAAGTACCAAAAATCGGATGCCAAGTATTTCGTAGCATTATATTAACGCTAGTATATAATTTCATTTAGCGGGAACATAAAAATCAATATTATAGCCGGGAAGGTGTATTTTGGAGGCAAACTATATGGGTTTTTTCCCGCAAACTAAAAAAAGTCTCGATTCTTTGACCAAAACATTAAAGACAGTCTTTTATACTTAGACCAAAAAATAAAAAATCCAGCAAACAAAAAGCTTTCAGATTCTCTAAAATTTTCAGATCTTTTATCTCAATCGCAAAGTTTTTTTTTCCATTCCATCTAATCTCGATTCTCATTGTCAAGATTTCGATTCTCAACAAGAAATTTTTTCGACATTCTCTGTGTAGCAAAATATCCGTTTAGATCTGTCCCTTTTACCGGTATCTATCGCTTTGTCTCTGTCGCTCTCTGTCTCCGTCGTTCTCTGTGGCTCCGTCAGTCTCTGCCTCCGTCGCACTCTGTGTCTCCGTCGCTCTCTGTCTCAGTTTCTCTCTGCCTCGGTCTCTCCGCCTCTGTCTCTCTCCGCCTCTGTCTCTCTCCGCCTTTGTCTCTCTTCGCCTCTGTCTCTCTCCGCCTCTGTCTCTCTCCGCCTCTGTCTCTCTCCGATCTCAGTAGATTCGAATTCAGCTGATCTCATCCACCTGAAAGGTATAAGGCATTCAATAAATGTATTATAGTTCTTTACTCTGATTTTAATTTTGACAGATTTGAATTTTGTCAGGTAATCACATCTCATCAGCTGGATCTTCTGCCTGCTTGCATCGGAACACAGAGGCTAGTTCTCTCAATGAAACTGATACTTCGTTTTGATAAATTGTTTAAGAGTTGAACGAATTGGTTGTTTGATATTTCATTTTAATAAATTGTTGCTGAATGTGTGAATATGTTTGTTTGGTGTGTTTGTCTAGTGTTTGTTTGGTATTTGTTTGGTGTTTGTGTTATTCTTAT
>NC_025689.1:29506983-29528130 GCF_000633955.1 Camelina sativa
GCCTCTGTCTCTCTCCGATCTCAGTAGATTCGAATTCAGCTGATCTCATCCACCTGAAAGGTATAAGGCATTCAATAAATGTATTATAGTTCTTTACTCTGATTTTAATTTTGACAGATTTGAATTTTGTCAGGTAATCACATCTCATCAGCTGGATCTTCTGCCTGCTTGCATCGGAACACAGAGGCTAGTTCTCTCAATGAAACTGATACTTCGTTTTGATAAATTGTTTAAGAGTTGAACGAATTGGTTGTTTGATATTTCATTTTAATAAATTGTTGCTGAATGTGTGAATATGTTTGTTTGGTGTGTTTGTCTAGTGTTTGTTTGGTATTTGTTTGGTGTTTGTGTTATTCTTATCTTTTTGTTTTTTTTTTCTTTATGGGTAAGGACATATAATGGTTATGGACAAGACATGGGTTCATCTTAACAGGTATGTGAAAACGTTTTGTATAGTTGAGTTTATTGGTTTAGTTGTTATGTTTAAGTTTTTTTAAAAGTTTGTAATTCGTTTTTCTTTTATCTTCATTGCAGAATGGATCCTGGTTATGAGAAAGGTGCTTGGGATTTTGTGAAGTCTGTGGCTGCAGGTTTAGGAGACAATTCAATTATTATGTGCCCGTGTATTGACTGTCGCAACGTATATCGCCACTCAGCCGCTGATGTTGTTGATCATCTTGTAACAAGAGGAATGGATTGGAGTTACAAGTCGAGGGATGACTGGTTTCATCATGGAGAAGTGAAATCAGGGACTGAGTGTAGAAAGAACACAAGCCAGTGGAACGAAGAGATATTAGGTTTGTTCAAAGCTGCCGAGTTTATGGATGAAGAGCTTGTTAGTCATGGTGATTTAATTGATGTTGATGAAGGGGATGATAAGGTAGAAGATGAGTTCTTAGCCAAGCTAGCTGATGCAGAAGCACCACTGTATCCAGGTTGCACAAACTACAACAAGCTATCTGCGATTGTTTCACTCTTTCGGTTAAAGACTCAGAGCGGTTGGTCTGACAAAAGTTTTGATAGTCTACTTGAGACTTTAAAACAGATGCTACCCAAGGATAATGTATTGCACACGTCCTTGTATGAGGTGAAGAAATTCTTCAAATCTTTTGATATGGGTTATGAGAAGATACACGCTTGTGTGAATGACTGTTGTCTGTTTAGAAATCAGTATGAGGAGCTCGACAGTTGTCCTAAATGCAAATCTTCGCGATGGAAGATTAACAAGCGAACTGGTGAGGTGAAGAAAGGGACTCCATAGAAAGTACTTAGGTACTTTCCGATAATTCCACGTCTCAAGAGGATGTTCAGGTCAGAGGACACGGCGAAAGACTTACGGTGGCATTTCAATAATAAGAGCACAGATGGAAAAATGCGTCATCCGGTAGATTCTGTGACGTGGGATCAATTGAATGAAAAGTATCCGTCATTTGCTGCAGAAGAAAGGAACATTAGGCTTGGACTTTCCACAGATGGGTTTAATCCTTTCGACATGAAAAATGTTAACTATAGTGCATGGCCTGTTTTGCTAGTCAATTACAACATGCCACCTGACAAGTGTATGAAAGAGGAGAACATCATGTTGACATTGCTGATTCCTGGACCAACTCAACCTGGAAACAATATAGATGTATATTTAGAACCTCTTATAGAGGATCTAAACCATCTGTGGGAGAAGGGAGATGTAACGTATGGTGCATTCAGTCGCACTACATTCACTTTAAGAGCAATGCTTTTGTGGACCATTCAGGATTTTCCGGCATATGGAAATCTAGCAGGCTGCAAAGTTAAAGGCATAATGGGTTGTCCGGTTTGCGGGAAGCACACAGATAGTTTGTGGTTGAGTAATTGTAGAAAGCACGTGTATATGTGTCACCGGAAGTCTCTGTCACCGAACCATGTTTATAGACGAAAGAAAACCTGGTTTGATGGTAGAGCTGAGCTTGGTAGAAAAGGTAGGATTCTGACTGGTCATAACATTTATCAAATACTAAAAAATTACAAAAATGACTTTGGGAATGTAATAGTAAATGGAAGAAAGAGGAAGATGCAAGATCGTGTTGGTTCAGCCTCTGATACTGATGATGAATCCAGTGAATCAGAAGAAGAGGAAGAACAAGTAGATGAAGAGGAGCTATCCAGATGGAAAAAGCGGTCAATCTTCTTCAAGTTAGAGTATTGGAAGGTATGATTTATATGTTAGGTTTGTTATTCTACTAATATTTAGATTTGCTATATCTTAAAAAATAAATGTATATAACATTCTTTGTATTATCTGTCAATACATTGTGTAGGAAATGCCGGTTAGGCATAACCTAGATGTGATGCACGTTGAGAGAAATGTTGCCGCCAGTCTTGTCTCTACAATGCTGCATTCAGCGAAATCAAAGGATGGTGTTAATGCTCGAAAAGATATGCAACTGCTTGGTATTAGAAAGGATTTACATCCCCAAGCACGTGGGAAAAGAACCTACCTTCCTCCAGGTCCTTGGTCTCTGTCCAAAACAGAGAAGAAAGTATTTTGTAAGCGATTGTCTGACTTCAGAGGACCAGATGGCTACTGCTCAAATATTTCTAGATGTGTTAAGATAGAAGATTGTACGGTTAAGGGTCTTAAATCACATGATTATCATGTGTTGATGCAACAACTTCTTCCGGTTGCAATCAGAGGTAGATTGAAATCTTTTAGATATTTGCTGTATATTACTTTGGTATTTATTTGCAGAGAAAGGCAGCGGAAATATGTATTGAAGGTACTCAGGATTCAGCTACAACAAATCCAAAGGAGGATATACTGAGTCAAATTTTGGGACCTGATAATCCAGGAAGACTGCAGGCAATGGGCAGAGGCATGAGCTTGACCAAACTTTCTTGTTTCCAAGTCAACAACAGCTCTATGGCTGCAATGGAAGCAAATCAGGTTCAAATGAAGAATCGAATTCAGGATTTAGAGCAAATTATTGAAAAACTTTATGATCAGGTTAGTATACTATATACAAATTGTTTATTCATACAATAGTTTTACTGTATGTTGATATGTTTCTGGAATTGTAGAGACAAGAGGGTGATGTTGGTGAAAACTCTATACATAAGAGTGTAAATACGAGAACACTCCCCAAGTGTAATTTGGTTGACTGGACATCCGATGATAATGTTGCAGAGGGCCGCATTGTTTCTTATGAATCTGATGAATTGGTACATGGGATACCTTTAGGGCCTAATGCAGTTAAGGTTTACATTGAATCTGCTACAAAGCCAGAAGCTCCACTATGGAGACCTATACCTGAGATGTCTACTATTGAGGATGTCGTTGGAGAAATGATTGCATGGGATGCCGATTTATGTATTGTTCAAGGTGAAGGTGGCATTGCAGAAGACATTGCACCTAAGGTTTAGTATCTTCTTTTAATTGTTTTTGTATGTAGATTACACTTCCTGAGATAAACCTTCTTACTGTTTTGTACCTTTGTTCTACAGAGTCCTATCACAAGTTCAAAAAACAGATGCAAACTCAAGGCTTTGGGTAAGAACGATGAAGTTGTAGCTGAAGGCAGATGGCTGAGCCGAGAACCAAAAGCGTTGGTAAATGGACTTCCAATTGGTCCAAATGCATTCAATGTTTATGTAGATTCGGTTTTAAACACAAGTGCATGGCTATGGAGGCCAACAGCCGAGATGAGAACTTTGCAGGATTCTTTGAACTGTTTTATATCATGGCCTGTAAATAGAGTTGTGATTGAGACATCGAATGAATCCCCTGTTCTTCAGAAATCTACATCTAAGGGAGTAAGCATAAGATCTCCTAATGAGATGTCCACTAGAATTGCTAAATCTCCTAATCTTCCTGTATCTTCGACTAACTCAGCAAGTCCAAGTTACCAGAAGGACAAGTCTCCAGAAACTCCAAAAGCTCCTTTGAAGAAACCTTTATTCAAAACAAAACCATCAGAGGTACATAATTGGTTGTGATTGTTCTTGTTGTATGGATTTATTTTTCGGTGGTTGCTCCTTTCTGAAATTATTTTTGGTTTGTTGTTCTTGAAGCCACCTCTGACAGAGGCATCTCCTCGTCACAAATCAAAGGTACATGCTTTTAATAACTTAAGACATAATTGCGGATCTGGTTTTATTTGTTTTTGCTTGAGGTTGATTTCTGTATATATTTTTTGTTCCTTGTTCTTATAGCGTCTTGCATTCAAAGAAAATCAAAAATGCAAGTTGATGGATATATCCGGAGGGAATCGTGTTGTCGCTGAAGGATGTTGGTCGTCTAATAATCCTGACCAACAGGTACATCACGTTAAGTTGGGGCCTAATGCTTGTCGAGTATGGGTGGATATTGTGATTGTTAAAGATGCTGCAGTTTGGAGGCAAACTCCTGAAATCGAATATATGGAAGATGCACATGGATCTTGTCTTGCCTGGCCAGAAGATAAAATTGTAATGGTGGGTATATGTTTTAATTTTACATGTGTGCAAAATATGATGACAATAACAACTATTGACCAATTTTTTTTTTTGGTTTTCAACAGAAATGAATTAATTAATAAGGAGTGGTGATGTTTCAGATTGGGGAACGTGTTTTGTAGTTGAAAGACATGAGTACTTTCTGTTCTTTTGTCTCATACACTGGTCTTTGTCCCTTTTGTTTTTATTTTTGGATTATAAAGTTGAACAATAATTTATATGTTTCAGATATTAACTTAATGGGACAAGTTATTTAATGTTTCTTTCTTACAAGTTTTCGAAATATTTAGAAAGATAGAAAGCCATTTAGGCTGTTAAAAACACCCATTATGTATAGACGTTAGTTATATTAACATCAATAGATAAATAAACGAAATAGTTTTGAAAAAATTAAAAAACTTATATAAAAATTAACAACAAATAAATATTGATGACACAATTATTAATTATTAATATAAATTAACAATAAAACGAAAACTTTATATCATGTATATATAAGATATAAACCTCAAACCCTATACCCTAAATCTCTTAGTTGAAAGCATTATACACCAATATATGAAACATGAAATTAACAATGTTAAAATATAATTTTATGTATATTTGTACATAAATATGAATTATTAACATTAGTTAGCATTATAAATAAATCTTTAAATCATATAGTAATATAAGATATAAACCCCAAACCCTATACCCTAAATCTCTTAGTTGAAAGCATTATACACCAATATATGAAACATGAAATTAACAATGTTAATATATAATTTTATGTATATTTGTACATAATTATGAATTATTAATATTAGTTACCATTATAAATAAATCTTTATATCATATAGTAATATAAGCCATAAACCCCAAACCCTATACCCTAAAACACTATACCTTAAATCTCCTTCTTGAAAGCATTCTACACAAACTAACAATGTCAAAATATAATTTTAAATTTTAAATAAGACAAGCTTTACCATATGAAACATTAATTTTAAATTAATTGTTACACCATATTCCTAAATTAATAAAAAAAAAATAACAAAATACTATACTAATAACATATAAATCGTGTAACAATTATCTCATTGGCTAATTGATAAAGGTGTGGATCACCAAATTATTGATATCTACCGTTGATTAGAATACATCTAACGGCCAACAATCAGCTATTCTTAATAATTTTTAATCATCTCAATATCTACTTTTCTCGAAGGATGCCCAATAAACTCAATCTCGAAGCTTCTTTCACCATCGCCAAACACCAAAAAAAAACACAGATTGAATCTAAAGAGGAACTCATATCATCTCTTTCACCATCGACAAACACAACATAAAATCATCGCCGAATCTAAAGGTTTTATCCTCTCTTTCTATTGCTTGTTTCTCGAATCCCCATATTCTATGTTTTTTTCCTCTCGCAATTTTGCTTTCTCGAATCCTCTGTCAGAGATGGCTAATTGAATCTTAATAGTTTTTGGATCTGCCTTTAGATATGTTTGATGAAATAGATCTGCCTTTAGATATGTCTATTGTGTAGTTTTGCAGATTCTTGTTGATAGATCTATTCATTTTCAGGTTTCGGATCTAGATATAACAGGTTCTACAACATTTCTTTTATGTGGTTTCGGATCTAGAATTATATTGTTTTCTTTTATTTTCAGGTTTCGGATCTAGAATTATATTGTTTCTTTTGATTGTTGTGGTTAAAAATAAACATATCTTAACAATATCATATTTGGTTCTGCAGAAATGGAAGGTAAAGGACTCATATGTGGCCTCCCCGCTAAGAACGTTGTACCAAAAATCAGACAACAGCCACAACAACACGCAATCAACATTGATGAAGACATTGATCAACAAACTGATGCGGATGATGAACTGTAGGAGATAACAAGGCTAGAGTTTAGAAGGTCATGTGCTCACCTAGGCTACTTGATACGCATCGAACTAGAGGAAGAAGACATTGATCCACTGTACAAGAATGTTTGGAAAAAAATGCAACAGGATACACGCAACAACACTGGTAATAAACGCCCAAAAGTAGAAAAAGGAGAGTCCTCAAACCACAAGACTCTTTGAATAATAATGGCATGGTAGACCACTCTAAGAGCGAGTTCATGTTTTTTTAGTTCATGTGATGTTTACATTTTGGAAAGTTAACTTTATGTAATATGATTTGATGAGTCATTGTCTTCCATAAATTAAGCAATTCAATGTTTCAAATAACAAATGATTATGCAACTCAATATATATATATAAATATATATAAATAATTATTAGTAAATGATAAATTATTATTCAATATAAACACAATTTTCTCAGACTAGCTGACATGATAAATATCACAGTACAAAATAAAAGGCAAGAAATCTTATATTTATAGCACGAGAAAAATGCTGGATTAAATTATTAAACCGCATATTATAAATGCTATTGTAAACGATGGTATAGCAATATATAGTTGCTAGTAAAATCTACACAATAGCAAAAGGAAACCGCTATATAACACTTTCCTATAGCAAGTATCTTGTGCTACTATAGTGTAGAATTTGAGAACCATAATGTCAGGAAACAATATCCACCAGCACATATAATGTGTTATCATTACAAGTTACACAACACGAAATGTTAGCTATAAAAACAAAGATAATAGCACAAAGGAAGCGCTAGTTAATAATAAGAAATAGCGGAATGTTACCGCTATAATAGGCCAATCTACCATAACGCGTAAAAACGGCTATGGTAGGGGGGGGTCTACTATAGCTCCTCATTATACAGCGTTTTCAAATGCGCTACGAAAGCCCTTTAGTAGCATTATCCGTGTGCTACCAAAGCTCATTTTTCTTGTAGTGATAGTCTAATGTGTGGCATTCACATGTTTTTAGTTACATATGATTCAGATAAAAATAAATATATGTTTTCACTAAATAATTGGTGCAACATTGTGATTTAATAGAAATTTAACCAGCACACTTGCATTTGTTATTATTTGTAAGGTGAACAGATGCTTTTACTTTTTGAAGCAACAATTGTCCTTTTATTTTACACAGTAACCATTTATCTCTTCACTCTCAGCCATTAATCAAATATATATGATGCATAATTATTATCCTTATATATATATATATATATAAATAATTAAAAAAAAACAAATTTACTATCAGTAAGACTACTCATACTGATATAATGTACTCATTTATAAATATATTTTGGACCACACCTACACATTTTTCTTGTCATGAACCACTCATTATTTTGTTGGCATTTATAAAACTTATACAAACATAACATAGAGTTTGAATCTAAATAAGGTAGACCGACAACACTTACAACTCTCTAACGGTAGCTAGATTCAATCTTCTCAGTAAGTCCAACAAGTTTTTCAGTGAGACGGTCGAAAAAATCATCAAGGATATGGTCACCAAAATGGTCAACATTGTGGCCTTTATGCAAATCATCCATTGCCTCACATCCTCCACGCTCACTGCCCGTTTGAGCCAGGCTGCAGGGTTCATCAGCTCCATAAATTCCACTGTGAAGCATCTATTTTTCTCAACCAAGAATGTTACCTCCTCAGGCGATGCCGAGTAGATAGGTATGTTGAAGGTATCGACTTGCTCTTCCGTGATCAAATCCTACATGCCAATTTCACCACACTCAACAAACACATAAATAAAAATAATTAAACAAGAGAGATATATACGGCATAGCTTAGTTATGAGACATTGTTTCTTTTACATTACCTGGGATTGCATTTGAATGAGAACTTCAGCCATGGACGTATACATGATACTATCGGCAAGATTGGAGAAAGGCATTCCTCTAGGAATCCCACACATTCCAACAACCAAAAGACCACCACTCACTAGTTCTTTAGCCCTAGCTTCTAGAAAATTCCCCATGTCCCGACTAAACTGCCTTTCATAAGCCTTCACCACTTCATTCGCCGCATTTGAGTAGTGAACCTTCCCTTTATTCCACGCTTTGGAGCTTTTGTCCACCACTTCCTTTGGAACACTCGAAAGCCAGTGGGTGGCCCCAACCGTCACTACGATATGGACGGAAGATTGAGGAAGAATACGGCCGTAGAACGAACCCGGGACCCCGACCGCGAAGTAACTCCGGTCTTGAGGGAGAGAAGTGAAGAGAGTGTTGAAGTCGTTTTCAGGGAGGTCGTTGAAGTAGACAAGAAACTCTGGTTTTGAGGAGTTTGATTGTCGTAAGTTTGTTTCAACGGATCTGATGATGTTGTCAACGAAAAAGAATGTGTTTGGTCCAGTTGCACAACCAAGATCGGCTATTCGGAACGTGTTGGAGCCAGAGATTAGGGTTTTTGCATCGAGTTTCTCTACTATCAGTTTGTCTATTGTCTCTTTCAACAAACTTGTTGTTTTTCTCTGTCCACACCAAAAGGATTTCAAAGATTATGATAATTTTATGCTTAAATATCGTATTTAAAGATGTGCTACTCCTATTGAAAATTATTAAAGAGACTGAAATAATGAAATACAAAATTTCGCTGCACTGAATCTAAATGAGATGAGATCCAAAAACCAATAACACACACCATCGTGCAAAATAAATAAAAATAATGCTTAAAAAAACATTTTGTTATACTCAAACCTAGATTTAGTAAAATTGAAATACAGTAATGCATTCTGTGCCTTCTAGATTTAAGTTTATGATTTAGCTTCTGTGCCTCGGTGTATTTTTGTGTGGCTTGATGAGTTCTGAACATTTTAATATCGTTGTTGGAGTTTCTTAAATAAAATAAGGAACCAAAATTTGATTAAACAAAACATCATGTAAGAGATCATGATAATAAAGTCAAATTATGTTCGTCCTCTGAAGTCATGGGCTTCCAATTGATCCGAATAGCCAGCCAACGTCTATTTAAAAATCGACTGATGATGATATTCTTAAACTATCTTGTACTTAATACCATGTCTAGATGAGTAAAATAGATAACCAAATAGTTAACTTATTACATCGTTAAAATAGTTAACGAAAATATATTTTATCTAACAACTCATCTTACATACCAATTTGTTGGATCAAATGTAACAAACCATATTAAAAATGCGAAGTTGTTATAAAGGAATATGAAATGTAAAGATGAAAAGAAAAAATTAAAAGATAAGAAACCAAAAAAAAAAAAAAATTGAAAATAGACCTGCAAATGAGAATTCTTAGAGTAGCTGTTCGGACCATCTCCACCACTCATAGGAAGTGAGTTAAGAACAATCTCCGCTTTCTCCATTATGAGTTTGTGTTTTTACTTTCTATACTTTGGGTGTGTCGTCTATATATATAGGCCATGCATGCACTTAACACCTAGTGCTTATTATTATAGTATAGTCACTATAAACAATATATAATTGATAACCTCTTGAATTGAACTACAATAATATGCGTATTGAAGCAAGAACATTACTAGAAAATGCTATTAGCCTATCACATCCGTTTGTGCTTGTTTTGAAACACAAGGAATAATAAGCTACATTTTAGAAAGCATTTTCATATTCAGTGAACTAACCTACTACATGTGTTTTTAAATAGAGAAGCTAATACTGAATTATCAGTGATTATTATTATTACAGTGGTCCTAATACGTAAGTACAAGACTACAATAAATAATATATTATTTTATTTTTAAAAGTTATACTATTATTGTTTTGAAATTGAACTAATCACATAGGTATTGCGTGAGAAAACTACGTAATCGTAGGGGCATCAAATTAATAAAATAAATCATAGGTTAAACTAGGATATATGCCCATTCGTCTCTAAAGGAGATGCTCTCCGTACTAATATCCAAGAATAAATCAAAAGGATGCTGAAAATTTATGATAATAAACTTAATCAGTTTGTTTTTTACATTTTTATATGGGATTTTTGACAATTTTGCCATATTTTTTTAATTTCTTACCAAATATGTCCATTGTTAAAAACTTTTGCAATATACCATATTCATAAATTATGGCAGTGTAGCATTTTACTCCTATGCCTCCTGAATTACGTTAGTTCGATGGTGGCACTTGGAAAGGGAAGGGTTTGTGAATAGTTTTTGTGGCGTTTGACTTGACGCGCTGCGTGGTTGACGATACATTTTCGACATTTTCGTAGACAATGTATACATTTCATGGACGATAATAATTATGGACGACCACAAATTGGTGGACTGTAAGTAATGTTCTTAACTTAACATAAGTTGTCCATGAAACATAAAATATTGAAATTGTCCATCCTTAATGTAGAACTTGTCTGCCAGTAGTAGACGACAATTTTATACAATTAAATTGGCGGAGAAAGACTTTTAGATTCTCCATTTACTACTATAACCTTAAAATTGGCGGGACGAAATGCCACGTATTACTTTGTAATTGGTTAGCTGTTGCTGAGTGCTTTATTAGCGACTGACAAGACGTGTATTTATTGCTAAAGGTTTGGATAATGGGGATTTTGTTGTATAATTTGCAGAGCATACAGCTCTCTAATAATTTTCTACGGTATCTGATTTTTTTTGTTTTTGTTTTTGGAAACGAGGCGGAGGAGATTTAAGGAAACGACGATCCTGAGTATTTGTATTGTTGTGGTGGACAAAAAATTCTGTGGAGAATTTCTAGTTCTTGTCCACCAAATGCAGACATAGAAAGTATAGTCGTCCGCCATTAATGCCGGTGGTTGGGGATGTGAAGAAGTTTCTGTCATTTAATTTCGTGAGTATATAAGTGTGTAATTTTAAATTTTTGTTTTTGTGATTTCGTTTGTCAGGAACTAGGGTTTAAGGAAGAAATGGAAGAAACCCTATGTGCCCTTCGCGGCGAATGGGTATGTTGTGAAAACGGAGAATGGAAATTCATTCCTGCTCACGGAGAAATGGGAAGATGTGTCACATATGGAAAGGACACAAGTTACCGTGAATTTGAAACAGCCATAAAAACCGTTTTTCGTTTAACTTCCGAGTGTAGCGTGGTTATGACCTTCTGTGATTCAGGTGAGACGGCGCCCTTAAGTAATGGGAAAATGCCCCCTTTTTTAGTCAGCAACGATGGGGAGTTGGCGCTGTTGAAAAGGAGAGTAAATCAATTTCTTGGGATGAGGTTGTACATTAGAGTTAAGGAAGTTGGGGAGGCTGTTGGGTGCGGGTCGAAGAAGAACCCCTCTCAGATGATGTCCTCTTGGCGTATGTGGAGGGATTAGAAGCAGAGGACAAAGGAGAAAACAAAGGCGTAAGAGTTGATGGTGTTGTTAATGGGGAACAAGGGTAGGCATCGCAACATAAAGAACAACAAAGTGAGTCTGCTATGATGGACGACTATATGTCTACATTGTTCTCTTCTACGCGGACTACAATAGAGAATGATGGTGGACAAATCAGGGATTGTCCAAACAGGCGAACGAGTGATAGTAATGTTTGTTCTTAGGGTTCAGTGGACAACCGTTCTCCAATTCTGAGTAATATTGTCATAAGCGGGGCATATACTCCTGGGCCACAAGCATCAGAAGCCGAGTTGTCAACGGAAGACAGCCTTGTTGAAGTGGAAGTTTTGGCGTTGAATACATTTAACACTGATGAAGATATTAGGGATGCAGAGGGTTCTGTTTCCGTTTTTGAGGATGAGCCTGATTACAATTTCGACGAGTGGAGTGACAGAATTAACAACGATTATCCTATTGACTGGGATCCTTACTTAATGGCAGACACAGTTGATGGTGTTATGCGTCACGAAGGGGAGTCGCCAATGAGAATGGGTGATGAATTAGATGTGTTTGGGCAGGGTGTGATCAATGATCCCGACGAGGAAGAACAACCAAGAACTCTTGCAAGGCAGGTTAGCATTGGGGATGAGGAGTTTCATAGAGCTAGATCTGCAATTCTTAACGTTGATGACCCCTTGCTGTTGGAAGATGCACCACCTTTTCATGATAATGTCAAAGGCGCGCCAAGACATGAGAGAAACATGGACCTAAAAAAAGCTGAAGATTCACTTTATATAGGTCGAGTATTTGAGAGCAAGGGAGCTCTACGACAAGCGCTGTGTGTGTATGCCATGAAAAGGATATTTAAATTCAGAATTGGGAAGTCTGACAAAGGTAGAGTTATTGCATCATGCGTGGACAAGAACTGCGGGTGGCGAGTATATGCAACCAACCACCCGAATTCTTTGGATGTGGAAATATGGGGATAAAGCGACAGCAAGGATTTTGTCTGAATTAATACAAGCAAAATTTGCAAACGGGAAGAGAGGTCCACGAGCGTGTGATCTACCTGAGATGGTGCTGGCAGAGCAAAAGGTAACAATTTCCTATATGAAAGCATGGAACACAAAGGAATTGGCCATGAATGCTGCCCGAGGTAACGAAGAAGAAGGTTATCGTTTTTTGGCAACGTATCTGCATTTGGTAGAGTCGACGAATCCAGGGACGATCCACGATATTAAGACATCAGTTGATAAAAAAGGGAATACTAAGTTTAAATACTTATTTTTTGCGTTTGGTGCCTCCATCAGTGGGTTTCAGTATTTGACAAAAGTTATTGTAATCGATGGTACAACTATGAAAGGTAAATACAAAGGATGTCTTGTTGCGGCCAGTGGCCAAGATGGGAATATGCAGATATTCCCACTCGCTTTTGGAGTAGTCGAAGTAGAGAATGACAGTGGTTGGGTATGGTTTTTTAAACATTTACAAAAATTTTTCCCCGATGAAGAAGATTTGGTTTTTGTGTCAGACAGGCATGCATCCATTTACTCAGCACTCGGCAAGGTATATCCACTGGCGCACCATGTCGCAAGTTCAGCCCACCTATTTAGGAATGTGAAGCATAAATTCCACTGTGGTGGTCTTGCTAAGATGGGTTCAAAAGCTGCGAGAGCCTACACAATCGGTGATTTCGAGTACTGGTGGAAAGAAAGAGAGGATCGCAAGTCAGCTTGTGCGGCTTATCTTAGAGACATTGGTCTATTGCATTGGACACTATCACACTTCTCTGGTAATCGGTACAATGTAATGAGTAGCAACATCTCTGAGTCCCTAAAGGCAGCAATGGTTAGGGCGGTGGATTATCCTATCGTGTCGATGGTAGAATTTATTAGGGCTATGTTGATGCAGTGGTTTCACTGTAGGAGGACAAAAGCTTGTCAAACGAAAACCAAATGTACACCAGAAATAGAGGACATGTTGATAGACCACTTAGAAGAATCGGTGGATTGTGCTGTCTTTTCTGCCAGTGAATGGATATACCAAGTTAACGATGGAATTGGGTGTACATTCACTGTCGATTTGGAGAATAAAACATGTACGTGCAGGGTGTTTGACATCCTCAAGATCCCCTGTTGCCACGCTTTGGCAGCCTCACAAGTGCAGGGAGTAGATAAGTACTCACTGGTCAATGCTAGTTACTTTGTTGGTCCTTGGTTGAGTAAGTACAAGGGTATAATCATGCCAGTCCCAAATGAGAAAGACACTGACATCCTAGAAACATGTACAGAGGTTGATGTGAACCCACCAAACACAAAGCGAGCTGGTGGTAGACCACGTAAAAGAAGGATCCCATCTTAGGGCGAAGTACACCACTTAAGATGCTAGGACTTACATGTTGGCGTTTAAATTTGGTGTTTAAATTTTCAATATAGACAGTTGACATGTTATTTTCCCATGGCAGGGAAAGCAGAAAGGGAAGCAGAAGAAAATTAGCAAGTGTGGACGATGTTTCATAGTCGGTCACAACAGGACGACATGCTCCACTTTAATTTGATAGGGTTTAGTTGATGGTTTGATAGGGTGAATTAGAATGTATTTTAGGGTGTTTTTTGGTAATGTTACTGTTGGTAATGTTACATTCTACACAGATGTGTGTTATTTGGTAATGTTAGTATCTGGTGGACAATTTATTATGACTCTTATTATACCACCAATCTTGTGATGGACAACTTATTATGACTATAATTTGTCTACTATTCGTATGGTGGACAAATTATTATGACTCTAATTAGTCTACCAAACCTGTGATGGACAACTTATTGGTATTTTCATTTGTCTACTATTCGTATGGTGGACAACTTTTTAGTATATCCATTTCTCTACTATTACTTTAATTGACTATTTATTGGTATATTCAGTTGTCTATAGTGATGGACTATTTATTGGTATTATGAAGTCCACCACCGTTGTGATGAACGATTTATTTGTAAATTAAGAAGTCCACCCGTATATTGAGTTACGATTTTCATATTAATATATAATTATGTTAGAAGACGAAATTATATTAGAAGACGAAATTATACAAAGAGGCGGACAAGACGAAAGTTGTCTACCACTTAAAAACTGTAATAAGATGGACAACTCCCGATAATGGAGAACATATGGTACGTAGTTTCTTATGATGGACAAAAAACGCTACAATTCGCACTTTAGACTACTTGAACGCATAATAAACAGTGGCTACCAAGAGAAAGAGGAGAAACCCAATGGCGACCCCTAGAAGAACATGAAACGTACTGTTTCTTCCTACGGCTAAACCGGAATAGTTAGACCCTTGGTTTTCATTGGTCCTCCTAACTTCATCGAGTAGCTCTGTGTAGCCATCAACAGTGAGACGGATTTGATGCCTCAATTCCCTCATTTCTTGACCCAAGAATTTGACTTCAGCCCACATCCTCGATGGTTCGATGGTCTCGCCATTAGGTCCTAGAGTGAGGTAAGAAATGTGGTCCTCCAGTTGATTAATTTTCATGTGAAGGTCGTGAATTTCGTCTATCACGGCTTTTTCCCAGGACTTGACAAGATGAAGGCCACCGTCCTATGCATGATAAAAAAGAATTTGTTGGGACAAATTATTAGATCCAGATCTAGATCTAGTATTAGATCTACTTTTTATAAAATAATGATTGAGACTTACGTTGTAAGTTTCGCATTTGTAGAATAAGCGGTTGTGGCCATGCTCGATCTCTGGTTCTAGATACATGGCACCGCCACAATTACACTTTTTAGGGATCCCGAATTTTCCGCTACGGCGGTCGTAGGAATTGATTGACGTGGCTGATGAGGCAGATGAGGATGAAGGTTGCTTGTAGCTATAACGCCCCATTCTCGGGAAAACTTTTCTGTTGTTGTTTCTCTTCGATTTCGGCTAGAAGAAGAGAGGTTAGGTTAGAAAAGGTTGATGGCTAGTGCTTTTAACCAACAATATAAATAAAAAAAATTAAAAGGATCACTATTAACCACTACTGACAACACGCAAAGTTTGTATAGACTTTTGATTTAGGCAACAGTTCAAACAAGTGGGCTTCGTGGAGCCCATATTAAATTATAAATTACGTAAACAATAGAAATGTTGAATCGATGGACCATGTCACAATGTCAATTCGGTTAAAGTAGACAATAAAACAAAAATTAAAAACTTAAAGGACAACATTACAGAAATTCAACATCACAGAAATTAAAGGACAACATTGACTATGGGATTAGGAACAGTTGTTTAAACCTCCGACATTGCCACCAAGTGTAGCATGGGGGACACCTGTTAGACGGTGAGCAACTATCGCAAACGTCAGATACGGATGGTATTTTCCTCTCGAACTTTAGGAGTGCTCTAGGTCGACTCTGCTTATTATGTCCATCAACCGCGATCATATCATAAAAAACCATTTGGGCGACGACATATATGGCAAGCTCATCAGAAAATGAACTCCGAAACTTTGTCATGAGGGAAATACCCTCATCGATCTCGCCAACGCATAACATCAAAAGCGTTAGTGTAAAGGTCATGGAGGACGATGGCTTCTCGGTATTTCCCAAATATTACTATAAATCTAAGAGTTTTCTAACAAATCTACCACATTCAAAAACCTTTCTTGTGGCTTCTACCACATTTAATAACTTCTTTCACACAATACCACATGCCAAAAGAGAAAGACATAAATAACCTTCTGATATTTGATGCATTTTTTTTATTTTTTACTTTAAATGAGACAGCTTCCTTTTTTATTATTTTGTTTGTCCTCACATCCTCCATCGAATCTCGTTAAAATTTTGGCTGCCTTGAATTGAGAATTTGGATAAAAATCAGCAGTGAAATGTGGAGACAATTTAATAACATCTCATCTCTTGTTTTTTTGTCCAGCTTTATTGGTGCGAGGCTGAGAGATCCGATCCTTTTGGTGTGAGGCTGAAAGATCAAACCGGTATATCAAGAGTCTTTCCGCAACTCTTGTGCAACCTTTCATTCCACCATCCTTATTCTTAAGGCTTCTTTGTCTTTAGAATCAAGGTGTATCTATCTACCAACTCAAAGGTGCCGAATCCTTGGGAGGTTCATATCAAGTGGTATCAGAGCACACCTTTAAGTTTGGTAATCTATCAATCTATCATCTTCTAATCTTTTCATCTTCTTTCTTTTCTATCTTTTCATCTTCTTTCTATCTTTCATCTTCTTCTTTTTCATCTTCTTTCTATCTTTTCATTTTCTTTCTTTTCTTCTTTATCTTTATTTATTTAATTTTGTATCCAGTCCAAAAAAAAAAAAGAGAGAAAAAAAAAAACCCGTTCTGATCAAAAAAAAAAGAACCCATTCTATTTTGTTCTATTTCGTTCTAACTTTTCAAAATTATTTGTTTCCAATTCTTTTCTTGTCCATTTTGGGATTTCATTGAGTTGTATCTGTTTTGGGTGCTTTGGAAAACACATTGGGTTTGATTGCTTTCTGTTCTATTAGAACCTTTGAGAGTCACTTGAACACACTTTGAGAGTTGAGAGTAAACACTTCTGAGCAAAACACTTGAGAGTAAACACTTCTGAGCAAAACACTTGAGAGTAAACACTTGTGAGGAACTTTTACTTTTAACGAGTTTGTTCATTTTGCAGGTTCATTTAATATGGCTGACGGAGAAAGTAGTAACCATGAGGAGGATGAACCCGGGAGACTTCGAAATGTCCAGATGGAAGCTTTGTTGGGAGAGATGCGACGAATGATGAGGGTTGAGATGAATGCAGTCTATGAGAGGTTGGACGAAGTTCAAGCAGAAGCACAACAAAGGCAACCACAAAACTTGTCTAATCAACAGAGGAGAGTAGGAGAGGAGTTAAGAATGCTGAGAGATGTAGCAGCTGAAGATTACTACAGTCGTAGTGGAAACTCATCTCAAGAAGTCGAAGGAGACCTAGACGTATAAGAGAAGGTAGAGAAAGAAATGGTGATAACATTGGAGGGCTGAAGTTTAAAATTCCACCATTTATTGGGAAGAATGATCCATATGTCTACTTGGAGTGGGAGAAGAAGGTTGAGCAAGTTTTCAATTATCAACACTATTCTGAGATCAATAAGGTGCGAGTGGCGGCTGTTGAGTTTAGTGAGTATGCTCTTAGCTGGTGGGATCAGTTGGTGACTTCACGAAGACGTAACGGCGAATTTCCGATTGAGACTTAGGCTGAGATGAAGGCTATCATGAGGAGAAGATTTGTTCCTGGTCATTACCATCGTGATCTGCATCAAAAGCTAAGGAGACTGACTCAGGGAAGTCGAAGTGTGGAGGACTACTATCAGGAGATGGAGATTATTTTGATAAGAGCTGATGTGGTTGAGGACAGAGAAGCTACTATGGCTAGATTCATGAGTGGGTTGAACAGAGATGTCCAAGATAGGCTTGAGATGGAGCATTATGTGGAGATTGAGGAGATGTTACACAAAGCAATTTTGGTGGAAAAGCAACTTAAGAGAAGAAGTTCTACGCGGATAACTTATGGTGCTAGTTCATCTGACCCAAAACCAAGTTACCAGAAGGGAGAAAAGTCAGTTGCTCTACCAAAGGATGAAGCAAAGCCATTTGTTGCCAATCAAGTTGCCAAGGACAAAGCTGAGGCTACCAGAACCCAAGCTCGAGATGTGACATGTTATAAGAGAGGACACTATGCGCATGAATGTTCCAATAGAAGAGCCATGATTCTCTTAGAGAATGGAGAGATGGAATCAGAAAATGAAGAGGTGGTTTCTGATTCACTAGAAGAACTTGAAGAAATTCCAGCAAAAGGCGAGATATTGGTGGCAAGGAGATCACTCAGTGTTCAAACTGCGATTGTGGAACATGAGCAAAGGGCGAATCTATTTCATACAAGATGCCATGTCCGAGATAAGGTGTGTTGTCTCATAATTGATGGCGGGAGTTGTACTAATGTGGCGAGTGAAACAATGGTTAAGAAGCTTGGGCTAACTAGGGAGAAACATCCTAGACCATATAAGCTGCAGTGGCTTAATGATGATGGTGAGATGGAGGTTAGTATCCAGGTAAAGGTTCCTATTGTCATTGGGAAGTATGAGGATGAGGTTTTGTGTGATGTTTTACCTATGGAGGCAAGTCATATTCTTTTGGGAAGACCATGGCAATCTGACCGGAGAACTAGCCATGATGGTTTCACCAACCGTTATTCTTTTGAGTTCAAAGGCAAGAAGATCATCTTGGTCCCGTTGACACCTCATGAAGTCTATCAAGATCAGTTGATTCTCAAGCAAAGGAGAGAAACAAACACCATGAGCGACCCCACAAACACAATTCACCAAAAAGAGAGCGAGAGTTTGAGAAAAACCAAGTCAAAGGCCTGTGAGAGTAAACCCGTGAGGCATTCAAATTTCTTTGTGAGAAAAGGAGAGGTTAAAAGAGCTTTATTTTCAAAACAACCTTTGATTATGTTTGTTTACAAAGAAACTCTCATGAGTTTTTCTGACCTTGCACCGGTGTTACCGAGTGAGATAACCTTTCTGTTGCAGGATTTTGAGGATGTATTCCTGGAGGACATTCCGAAAGGTTTACCACCTATCCGTGGTATTGAACACCAAATAGACTTTGTTCCTGGTGCATCACTTCCAAACCAACCAGCTTATAGGACTAATCCCGTGGAGACCTTGGAGTTGCAAAGACAAGTTAATGAGCTCATGGAGAAGGGACATATCAGAGAGAGCATGAGCCCATGTGCGGTCCTAGTCCTACTTGTGCCCAAAAAGGATGGAAGTTGGCGCATGTGTGTTGATTGCAGAGCTATCAACAACATCACGGTAAAGTATCGACATCCTATTCCTAGGCTTGATGATATGCTTGAAAAACTGCATGGTTCTTGTGTCTTTTCTAAGATAGATCTCAAAAGTGGATATCACCAAATATGCATGAAAGAGGGTGATGAATGGAAAACTGCTTTCAAAACTAAGCATGGGTTGTATGAATGGTTGGTTATGCCTTTTGGGCTAACAAATGCACCCAGCACTTTTATGAGGTTAATGAACCATGTTTTGAGAAAATTCATTGGAATCTTTGTTGTAGTTTACTTTGATGATATCTTAGTCTATAGCAAGAATCTGGAAGAACATGTTCAGCATCTAGAAGAGGTTCTTACAACTCTTAGAGAGGAGAAGTTGTTTGCCAATCTTAAGAAATGCACTTTTTGTACGGATAACCTTGTCTTTCTAGGTTTTGTTGTTAGTGCAGATGGCATTAAGGTTGATGAGGAGAAAGTTAAAGCTATAAGAGACTGGCCAAGTCCAAAGACTGTTGGAGAAGTGAGGAGCTTTCATGGACTAGCTGGATTCTATAGGCGCTTTGTGAAGGACTTTAGCACTATAGCTGCACCACTTACAGAAGTCATCAAGAAGGATGTTGGATTCAAATGGGAGAAAGCACAAGAAGAAGCATTCCAGTCCTTGAAAGAGAAGCTTACAAACGCCCCACTCTTAACTTTGCCTAATTTCCTTAAAACATTTGAAATTGAGTGTGATGCTTCTGGTGTAGGTATTGGAGCTGTTCTGATGCAAGACAAGAAACCCATTGCATATTTCAGTGAGAAGCTTGGAGGAGCGACCTTGAACTATCCCACATATGACAAGGAGCTATACGCATTGGTTCGAGCGCTGCAAACATGGCAACACTACCTATGGCCCAAAGAGTTTGTGATTCACACTGATCATGAGTCCCTTAAACATTTGAAGGGTCAACAAAAGGTCAACAAACAGCATGCCAGGTGGGTGGAGTTCATAGAAACATTTCCCTATGTCATCAAGTATAAACAAGGTAAGGAAAACGTTATTGCTGATGCCTTGTCCCGAAGGTATGCCCTAATCTCTACTCTTGATGTTAAACTGATGGGATTCGAACAAGTTAAAAAGATGTATGAGAAGGATCCTGACTTCAAAGATGTGTACAAAGCTTGTGAAAAGTTTGCTGCAGGCAAATACTATAGGCATGAAGGGTTCCTTTTCTATGACAATCTTTTTTGTGTGCCTAATTGTTCTCTTCGAGAATTGCTTGTTAGGGAAGCACATGGAGATGGGTCACTTTGGAATAGCAAAAACTCTTAAGGTGATGCAAGATCATTTTCATTGGCCAAACATGAAGAGAGACGTCGAAAGGATATGTGGAAGGTGTGTCACTTGCAAACAATCTAAGTCAAAGGTACAGCCCAACGGTTTCTACACTCCCTTGCCTATTCCTACTCAGCCTTGGCATGATATTTCTATGGATTTTGTGCTTGGTTTGCCTAGAACTAAGACTGGTAAAGATTCAGTTTTTGTGGTCATTGATCGATTTTCTAAAATGGCGCATTTCATACCTTGTCACAAAACTGATAATGCTTTGCATGTTGCTGAATTGTTCTTCAAAGAAATTGTTCGTTTGCATGGAGTGCCTAAGTCAATTGTTT
>NC_025689.1:29529548-29530538 GCF_000633955.1 Camelina sativa
AAACAAGCTAACAAAGGAAGGCGCAAGATGGTATTCAAACCCGGAGACCAAGTGTGGGTTCACTTGAGGAAAGAACGGTTTCCAGCTGAAAGGAAGTCAAAACTCATGCCTAGAATTGATGGACCCTTTGAGATCACAAGAAAGATTAATGACAATGCTTACCAACTTGATCTTCAAGGTAAGTACAATGTGAGTTCAAGCTTCAATGTTTCTGATTTAGTTCCTTTTGTGGCAGATGATCCAGATTTGAGGTCAAATCCTTTTCAAGAGGAGGGGGATGATGTGATCATGGATGGAGCTAAGGAGGATGAGCTTGTAGCTGAGCTTGAACCTGAGGAATATGTAGCTGAGCTTGAACCTGAGGAGCTTGTAGCTGAGGAACCATTGCTTGTACCTGAAGGACCGATGACTAGAGCAAAAGCTAAGAAGCTAAGGGATGCACTTAATGGGCTTATTCAAGAGCTTATGGCCAAAGAGAGCATGGGAAAGTCTATTGGGGATGAAGTCAATCAAGTCCAGCCCAGTTTGAGCCTAATTCAAGTCCAAGAAAGCCCAAAATAATCACTTTATTTTGTGGTCAAAGAAGAGTGACGAAAATTAGAGATCCATGCATCTAGAGTCACCTTGGGAAGGGAAAACACCAAGAGTTGAATCTTCATTCAACTATCTTTATTGTGTTTTAGTTTCAAGAATAATTAATACTTGGCTTTGTTACCAAGTTTTCTTTCCTTTATAAACTCATGTAAGATCAATGAAATAATATCCAACTTTTTTATCAAAACCTTTTCTTTTTGAGAGTGGTTCTCTTCTGTTCTTTGTGAACAAAACCGATTGCTTGGTGTGATTCCAACAATCAAAACCGACTACTTGGTGTGATTCCAATAGTCAAAACCCTGATCTCCTTGGTGCGAGGCTGAGAGATCCGATTCTTTTGGTGTGAGGCTGAAAGATCAAACCGGTATATCAAGAGTCTTTCCGCAACTCTTGTGC
>NC_025689.1:29532001-29533365 GCF_000633955.1 Camelina sativa
TTAGACTAGACTCATAAAACTGGTGGACAAGTTGTCATCGACTTTTCGAATATTGTCTACCAATTCAATTTTGTCTACCAGTTTGAATATTGTAACAGATGACATCCCATCACAACATACCGACACTTCTCTACACAATAATTCTTTTTTATATGATATTATATTAAAAAAAAAAGAACATAAAGACATATGATTGCACGTGGGTGTGTACCTTGAACTCAACAAATTTTAGTCTCTTTCTTACTTCTTTAATAGAAAGGTAAGTTTGTAATCTATAATATATCCAAAAGCTGTTTTATGGTAGAATAAGAAAAGTGTTTTATAATGTGGTAAAATAGAAAAGTTTTTAGCAAAATGTGGTAGTCTTGACTAAATTTCCTAAATCTAATGCCCTCTAAATACATTGACGTAGGGTTTTTTGCCCATATGGTTCGTTCAAAGAAAGGACGAAAAATAGTTTCGGTGTTGATTACCATAGGGTTCTCGTCTAGAAGGAGTATTGATGCTTCCCTTAAAACGTAATAGTTAAACGCTAGCTGCATGCCGTCGGGTCCTAAAGCAATAAGTGGACCTAGGTGCTAGAAACCTGCCTTTGCTACGAGGCTAACAATGTATATAACTATATGTTCTGGGAGTGATTGAAGGTTTAACATGGTTGAGGTCTACAATTCGAGTTCATGACTGTAAGTAGTTAATATAACATACATAGCAGAGGTTCATTTACTATCAGCACTATAAATGACAAGTTAGTTGGGAGGTTGTATGTTAGTGTGTGGGACATCTTTTAATAACTTTAAACCTAACCAAGTACTAAGGACATCTTGTAATAACTTTAAACCTAACCAAGTACTAAGGACGAAAAGGTTTCTAATTGTTATTTTTAGAACTCCTTTGGAAAAAGATCGATGTGGGGTTCCAACATAAAAACGTTCATGATGTGTTTAGTAGTTGTTAAAAGAATATAGATTTTTTTCCAATTAAGAAAAGTGTTAAAGAAAATAAGAGAAAGGGAAATTCAGACTAAAATTTTGAAAATAAAAGTTAGATGAAAAATACATTGAGTGGCCAAGAAGGGAAAGCACGAAGACAGCATAAGGGAAATTTAGACTAAGGTTTTGAAATGAAAGTTAAGCAGAAATTCATCTTACACATTCATCGGACATTGATGGCTACCAGCCACGAATGTTAAGCACAAATTCATCTTACACATCTATGGCAAATCGCATCCTCATCTCATCGACAACGTCCTCTGTCATTCCATCTAAACCCAATCCTTGGGCATGTAGCTCTATAAACTTGACCGTTAGAGGTCCACAGTGTAACATCCGTGAACCAGAATCCCGGTTTGGGATGTGCATCGATCG
>NC_025689.1:29533425-29534095 GCF_000633955.1 Camelina sativa
CTGTGGAGTTTTGGGTGGACATAGGGGTCTACTTTTTGGGTGGTGATACTGAGTTGTGGTGGAGATCAGTGGTTGCTAGGGGGGTGCAGAGGGAGATGACTTGGGCTGACTTCGTCTTGGAGTTCAACCGAAAGTATTTTCCTAGCGAGGCATTAGACCGGTTGGAGGTGCAGTTCCTTCAGATATCTCAGGGGACGCGGTCAGTGCGGGAGCTGGACTTGGAATTCAGTCGACTTCTATGCTATGGGGATTGGGCTATGGAGTCTGAGGAGGCTCAGATCAGGAGGTTTTTGAGGGCTATACGTGATGACTTGAGAGTTCACTGTAGACAGAGGAGTTATGCTATGCGTGCAGAGCTGGTTGAGACTGCAGCAGAGATTGAGGAGGATATCCGGGCACAGTCAGTGGCGGTAGCTCCAGCAGTTCAGCCTAGTAAGGCTCAGCAGCAGGGTGGTTCTAGCAGGAGCGGTAGGCATGCTCAGGGAACCAAGAGGAAGTGGGAGGCTACGCAGAAGTCGACTGGTGCGGGTTGCTTCGGTTGTGGGAGCAAGGATCACAGGGTTGCTAGTTGTCCCAAGAGGAGTGTTCCGACGACAGGACCTCGGGTATGTTATCACTGTAGGGAGACAGGGCACATCAGGCCTTTTTGTCCCAAGTTGCAGCCGGCAGC
>NC_025689.1:29537530-29538360 GCF_000633955.1 Camelina sativa
CATAAGGTTTTCCATGTGTCTATGTTGCGGAAGTGTCTCCGTGAGGGTGAGCAGGTGTTGGCTAAGATTCCTAAGGATCTTCAGCCTAACATGACATTGGAGGCGAGACCAGTGAGGGTTCTCGGGAGGAGGATCAAGGAACTTCAGAAAGAGAAGATTCCTTTGATGAGAGTCCTGTAAAACTGTGATGGTGTTGAGGAGCAGACTTGGGAGCCTGAGGCAAAGATGAAGGCAAGGTTCAAGAAGTGGTATGAGAAGCAAGCCGCGACTTGAGCTTGTTTAGCCGGGTCCAATCTGTAATCCGTGGCTGGAGCGGGAATGGAGTCTTCCAGCCCATCTCTCTTGTTACTCGGTCGCTTGGGATGGTTGGTTGTGCGACTCAGTAACAAGATGAGGTGGTGTTCGGGGTACAAAGTTTCCGTGAGACGGGGTTTTGGAGGAAAGTTTCCTGAAATAGAAGTTTCCAAAAGTGGAAAGTTTCCAAAATTGGAAATTGCTAAATATGGAAAGTTTTATGGGAGTTAGAATTTGTCCATTTTAGCGGTGGAAAGCCTTAAAGGGGGCTTGTATGTGGCCTTAGTGGCGGACTTTTGAGTCAGTGTGCCCGTGTGTGGCGGTCGTTTTATACACTGTGTGGTCTTTGTGAAAGGCTTTTTAGCCAGAGTGTCTTTGTGACGGTCCTCTTTAGGACACTTATGTGGCCTTTGTGGCGGTCCTTTTTAGGACATTTGTTTGGCCTCTGTGGCGGGCTGTTTAGCCAGAGTGTCTTTGTGACGGTCCTTCGGGACAGATGGTCTTTGTGACGGTCCTTCGGGACAGATGGCCTTTGT
>NC_025689.1:29539224-29539546 GCF_000633955.1 Camelina sativa
GTTACGTCGAGCATGCGTCGGTCGATGCAG
This sequence comes from Camelina sativa, assembly GCF_000633955.1. Classification (NCBI taxonomy): domain Eukaryota; kingdom Viridiplantae; phylum Streptophyta; class Magnoliopsida; order Brassicales; family Brassicaceae; genus Camelina; species Camelina sativa. The sequence continues at coordinate 29,539,255 of NC_025689.1, forward strand.
ACTGGGTATCGGTCGATGCAAGTTACACTTGCATCGGTCGATGCAGCTTCTGTGTCGATCGATGCTTCCCCATTTGGCATCGATCGATGCATGTGTGGCGTCGGTCGATGCTAAGTCCTGGTTTGTTAATGTCGTTTGTTGATTGTTTTGTGATGGTTATTGATACTATATTGCTTGTGTGTATTGCCCAGTAGATGGGAGGATTGCCTTACTGAGTGTTTATAAAATACTCATGCATTGCAATATGTGTTTGTGGTGCAGGTAAAGGCAAAGTGTGATCGTGGAATCAAGG
>NC_025689.1:29540125-29547523 GCF_000633955.1 Camelina sativa
TTGTTGATTGTTGTGTGATGATTATTGATACTCTATTGCTTGTGTGTATTGCCCAGTAGATGGGAGGATTGCCTTACTGAGTGTTTATAAAATACTCATGCATTGCAATATGTGTTTGTGGTGCAGGTAAAGGCAAAGTGTGATCGTGGAATCCAGGCAATGAAGAGGAGGATGTTCTAGGGACTCGGTTTTATGTTGTCTGGCTTTGCTAGGTTGCTAGAGTTAGGTCATTAGAACATCGCTAGGTTGCTGGTTCTATGATTCCTGTTGTTTTGGTTATTGATTATGTTGGAATATGGTTATATTTTATTATTGGATTATTATTGAGTATTGGTTGGTTAATTCCGCTGTTGATCGTGTTTGTGGTTAAGTGGCTAGTGGATATGGGACCACTAGTTGTAGTTTATTTTATTATATTATATTTATTATTTTTAAAAAAAAGGGTCGGTTGTTTCACACAGTCTCCGGTGCGGTCGTTTTGGTAAACGTCAACAAGCCTGTCATAGGTAAACGCCTTCGGTATGGGAAAGGTAATTAACTCCTCTTCCACAATTCTTCTAATAGCGAGAGGGAGCATATCGACTATAGGTTTCATGTGGCGAGGAAGCTTTCTCGAATCATTGTTAGCGATTAGGGGGTCAAGGATAGAGACATGGCCCAACTTCAAATCTATAGCGGCAGCAACCCAGTGTCCCTTTCCCCAATTCAAGGGGACATAAACGGTGTCGACATCTCTCAACCAAGCCAATCTCGCCGAACGACTGGGCACCACTCCACTAACATAGTTCTTGATAACACTGTTCCAAACAAAAGCGTTTTTGCTTTTAGTCTTCTGGTAACGAACGTAATCTTTAGCCAGTGTTTGTGAAAACCAGGTATCCAACACGGCCACTCTTGACTGCAGGAAAAACTCACCCAATCTTCTCCACAATATAGATAGCATGGCTTCAATAAGCTGAAAGAAACTAGTTAAACTTATGACCATATCGAGGAAGATGACACGTTAAAACCTAAATGACGAGGAATAGGAATTTACCGGACTATCAACCCAATTTTGCGGTCTATATATGCATTCAAAAAAATTGTTCTTCACCCTATGTCCATCTATGATGTAATCCCTAAAACATAACATCGATTTTTTAAATTGAGGGTACGAAGAAATATTGTTAGAGAGTTTGTTAGGGCAAAACTTACTTTTTGCGATAAGATGCTAGCTTTGTTAGGAATTTCTTCTTAATATCATCCCTGACGGTCCGGAAGGGAACGTAAACAAGTGCTTCCGATTCGGGTTCAGGTGCTTTCTCATTTTTGGATCCTGAAGAAAAACCAAACCTTCTAGGCTTCATCCTAGCTCTTTTGACGGGCAGAGGGGTTAGATCTTGAGATGAAGGAGAAATCTTTCTTTTCTGTACCTGTGTAAACAATATCAAACATCAAGACGTCAGATACGGTGAATAAATGTACAAAATAAGTCTTCGAAAATCGTAAATACCGCGCGAGTGAGGATGGTGTCTACTTTGGTGGTCTCATTGGAGGAGCTAACAATGGAAACTATATCACCATCAGTGCGCTCCGTTCCTTCTCCATCATCCTCAATTTGTTCCTTTCCTGTTCCATCATCCCCTTCTCCTTCTTCATCTTCTCCATCATCCCCTTCTCCTTCTTCATCTTCTCTATCATCCCCTTCTCCTTCTTCACCTTCTCCATCATCCCCTTCTTCTTCTTCATCTTCTCCATCGTCACCTTGATCTTCTTCAATTTCTTCTCCATCATCACGTTCTGCATCTTCTCCATGATCTCCTCCTCCATTTTCATCTTCTCCATCATCACGTTCTGCTTCTTTATCTTCTCCAGCATTGCCTCGTTGTTCTTGATCTCCGTCATCTTCACCATCACCACCTCCTCCATACTCATCTTCAGCAACTTCACCATCTTCCTCATGACTCTGTCCCTTACCTTGAACATGACCTTCTCCAGAAGATATGACATTCTCAGTTTGTTTAGATTGTCGAGGATGTTCAGATTGGACTGATTTGGCAGAGAAGTCTGGTTGTACATCCTTGTAACCATGGTCAAGTGCCACATGCGAACCTTCAACTCCCAGGTTGCCATGACCGCGCATTGAAACAGTTCCTGAGTCATCCTCCACAGTAACATTATTCTGACGACGAAGACCCCGAACTTGGTCGTCAGCAATGGTATGCATGAGTTCCTATATCACAAAAAGCAGATGAAAGTTAGAGTAAACTATTTAAGACATTACTCTTGACTCTAAGCCATTTAAAACTGACATACCTCTTCTTCATTGCTTTCCTCTGATCCATCTCCCCGTAACGACCATGAGGATTTGTTGATATGCTTACGCAGTTCAGATTGTGTAATAGGGGCACAGCGGTAAAATACACCTTTCTCCCTTAGTGTTTTCAGAACATCATCTACTATCTCGTCTGTAAGTGCACCCCGTTCGACCGATAGCTTTAACTCTACCTTTGCAATAGCCGCGTTATTTCTACGGTCCACCTCTTTCAAAAGTTCCTCAGCAGTGACAGCATCAAGAACGACATGAGTTGAATGTCCATCCAGTTTTTGCGGGTTTGCAACGTTGTTGTGCCTCTTCCTTTTACCTCTTTCTTTGGGGGCGTGTACTGTTTTCTTGGGTTTTGAGACCAAGCTACAGGTTATAATAGGTAACTCTGCATAACCACCATGCCATTCCTATTTCTTGAAAACGTGACCATCTTGAAGCTATTCCAAAATGTATTCCACTCGAATATCGTCAACCTCATCACCCCATGAGTAATCTTGATGGGCTAAGTTAACGTCTGTGGTTTCTAGTATGCTTTGAACTTGAAGCTGAGTTTAGATAAAAAAAATCATTAGGCTGGAAAAGTTTAGAGAGAATACGAAATAACGAAATGTAACCAATTGGTGAAGACTTAAGCCACTCAAACTCTTTTGTCCCATCAATGACTTCAACAATGTCGAGGAGATACTCGGGTTTCGAGTAAGAGTTGATACGTCCTTTCTGAGGATAACGATCGGTCGCAAATAGCCTAGGAGGCAGCAGTTGCGCATTAGCCCCTAAGACTGTGGGTTCGGGGCTGAGGTTCCTGTAAGATAAGAATATTTGACGGTGGACATTATTATATGGAATGGTAGACAACAATATAATCACTTTCACGAAATATTATCTGAATAGACGAAATGATAACAACTGTCGGTTCTACAGTAGACACCAAAAAAGTGGACATTTTTAAAAAAAGAACGGAATGGACAAATTACATGGTCGACAATTTCCGATGGACAATTTTTGTAAACCTGATTCCGTAGACAATTTTTGAATAGACAATTTTTGAAAACCTGATATTGTCTACTAGGTTTAAACTAGACACATACGGTAGACATAAATGGTGTAAGGGTAGGGAAAGAAGGGGAAAATTGTGTCTATTATAGTAGACAAAAAATTTGTAGACGAGAAACATAAAAAACATTTGAGATCTGGTCCACAAGGCGACACTATCGATGTTTAGAGATCTGGTGATCTGGTCCACTAGGGAGTGCACAGTGATGTCGTCCACAAATATTTAAATAAGTTTAAGGCAAACTAACCGTGACGTTCCGGCAGTCGGATGAGCCCGTCGGGTTTTCTGGTTGACGGAATCAGAGGGATTTGTGCCACTTTTAGGAACACTGACAGAGAATTGAATGGGATACGTAAGTTAATTTGAAGAAAGAATTATCGAATTAAGAGGAGAGAAATCAGGAAAATTACCCTCCGACGGCGGCCAACAGTGTCGAGAAATTCATCGGCGTTTTTTGCGGTAATGGGGGAAGATTACTGGCCGATAGCGCAGCGTAAAATACAAACCAGTCGACGAATGATTCGAGCTTATGACAGAGAGATGCGAGAAAGAGAAAACAGGGAAGAAGAAGAAGTCGAAGACGTTTGAGTTTCTCTTTTTTGGGTTACAGTAAATTTTTTTTTTTTTTTTTTTTGAATTTGAATATTAAGTACGGATGATAGAAAAGACAATAGAGTAACTTGATGGGGAGAGAATGTCATCGGTATGGCACATTTCGAAAGGCTGAAGCGGTTATAGCACATTTGACAAGTATTTTTACTCTACATGACACATTTCTTAGTTTTCTCTTTTTATATCTCCTCTATCAATGTGGCTTTCTTGATTCTTTCATATATTCATATAAATACTAGCTAAAAAGCAAATAGTGGAAAATTGAATGATGAAAATAGCAAAAAAGAAAGCAATCATAGTTTTCGGAAAAGTAATTATAGAAAACACTAAACATTTGGTTTCATAAGTTAATGATTTTTTTTTTTTTCACTTTTCTTGCTCAAATTTTTATTACATTTCTATGAATGGGATGAGTGAATTCTCCCATTTTCAACGATCTGATTGACTGTTAAAAGCTAAGGAATTATTGATTAACTATATCTTTTGATAATAAACTATATCACCATAATACAGTAAAAAAAAATGGTTATAGAAGACTCCAGTTAGTTGTGGAAAAAAAAAAAGACTCCAGTTAGTTATTCATCTATCTCTACAACATTTTTGACAAAAATTATCTTCCACATACTCTTTTAAGTTTTTTTTTTTTTTTTGTATTTTCTCTATTAATATTTAAGAATTTTGAATAATCCATTTTTTTTTTTTTTTGGAATAATCAGTTTTACATAAGGTACTTGTCTGGGCTTACTTGGGCCTGGGCTTTTCGATAAGAAAATTCTCATCTTCCTCTTCTTTCTTTTTACTTTCATCTTCCTCTAAAACCTTAACAATGGTGAAAATTCTCACTGTGCCTCTTAAATCCTGCAATTTCGCGGTCTAGTTTCTCCTCGACCAAACTTACTCGTCGTCTCCTCTAGTCAGATTCTCCGTTGAACAGAGGTATTATTATTATTATGTGTTTCAAATTTCTTGAAAATTTAGAAATGATTTGAAAAAATCTAATCTAATCGAATCAATGTTGGGTCGCCGTCAACAGAACGATGGAGACTGCGAAATCAGATAGTTTATGTGATCGCTTAGTGACTGGGAACTCAGAAATTGATAACTGGATTTGGATCATCGAGTACTTTGCCAAATTCAAATCTGAGCTTTGGATGTTGCATGGTATGGTAATTTAAATTTTGCATCAGTCTCAGTTTCATTGATTTAGAAATCCCAATTTCTCAGATTAGAAAAACGTTTGATTGCAGATGTGTTTGAAATGGGTCCTAAGCTTCCAGATGATTTGGGTGAACACACCAATGAGATGGTAGCTTTCAGATGCTTGGCTTCTTTGTATAATTCTGATGTTGTTTCTGCTGATGCTGACCCAAAGGTCGAGTTTGATTCGTCTCTGAGCTGTGAATATGTTCTTCAATGTATCTTGGATGAGGTATTTACAACTAATTCCCTTTTCTTTGTGGTTTCTTTGATATGGTCATATATTACTTAGATTGTTTTGGTTCTTCGGTTTTCTAGATACCTTTATCAGAACTGAAACCAGGTGCACCAGGACTATCCAAGTGGAATCTTCTTCCCTTTATCAAAAGCAAGCTTCTTTGTCTACCTAAATGCACTTTGGAACTGGTATTTTATCTTTGCTTAAAAGTTCTATTTCTGATTGAGCTACTACTAGAAGGTTTTTCTTATGTTTGTACATTTGTTTTGATCAGATGCTTGAACCATCATCTTGTGAGAAGGATACTGAAGTGTTGTCTTGTAATGAGGAAGAGACTCTGAGAAGTGGTAGCAAAGAGACTGAACGAGTTACTCCTCCAATGGCTGAACCAAATCTTATGGGGAGAACAGAAGGCGAACAATCATTTTGTCGAGACCTTGGAGATAGGGCTGATGAGATTAGTAGATCCTATATGTTGCTCGAAAGAAGAAACGAGGGATTTCAAAACGAAAGCGATGGTCATTTGTCAAGTCCTGCGGAGAAAATATACAGATGCATACAATGCAAAGAAAGTGGGATGCTGTTGTTTTGTTCTAAAGATGGCTGCGAGGTTATGGTTCATGAGAAATGTTTGAAAACGCCACCTGCTTACGATGATGCTGGAAACTTTTACTGTTCTCTCTGTGCTGTTACCCGTCCTTCAGCTGAGTATCTCCAATCGCAAGATGAAGTTGCTAAAGCAAGGAAGAAACTAGTTTCGTTTCTTAGACTAATGTCAGAGGTTAGCAACAAGAAATCGAGGGAACCTGAACGCTATGTAGGATAAAGCCTTGTTTATAAATATTCTAAGATTGTCAACAAAGGAAAATTACATTTGCACTCAGTTATCTCCTCTTTGTTACAATTTTCCGTGGTAAATATACAGACGAGAAAATTTCTAGTCACTGATACGTTCTCTGCGATTATTAAACAGGAGTGATCTGGTCTGTAACAGAAGCTAAACCGTGCATTAACCTGACAATTTCACTTGTGTCATCCAGGTAATACTTGGCCTTGCTAGGCTTTTGTCCGACAGTACAAGCAAAAACCTCTGCTCTTGGGGCAATCGAAGGGCCTTCAGTGGAACTGCATATCACCTCAAACATGTCTTCATCAGACCGGTCATCTCCAATACATAAAACGAACTCAGGAAGTGTTCCTCTTTCTTGCATCATCGAAAGCATTCTTCTTGCTATAAGTCCTTTGCTCACGCCCTACATTACAACAAGAAGAACAAAGAAGAGTCATGACGGTACAAGCTGAAACAAATGGCAAGGTATTCTGAGGGTCTCAATGGTGACACAAACCTGCGGCTTGACCTCAACGTAGTTCTGCCCTCGCTTGACTGTAACAGGTTCATTGGCAAGGACACTTTCAAGATGATCTAGAAGTTCCTTAGCTTGACATGAGCCGAAATCAGGGTCAGCGTCCTCATAGCTCCAGACAAGAGCGGTCTCTTTGTCTTCGATTGTTGATCCATCAGTTGTCTCGGTGTAGAGTTCCATCACAGGTTCTGCAATTTGCTTCCATGAACAATCTGCTGCTGCCACACAGTTCTCCCATTCTTCTGCCTTTCTCAGCCTTTGTAGTCGTCAGATATATTATGAGTTATAAGATTAAGGGTAATGCATGGAAATAAGAAGTTTCAGTTGATTACCTCAGAAAATAGCCATGCTCAGCAGCAATTCCAAGCTTCTCACAAGGACTGAACCAGTCCGACAATGTATCTCGGCTTTTAGCACTAACAATGAACACCAGATTGCCCTTGTCCCTACACAAGGTGTTCAATATGTCGATTGACTTTGATGATGGTCTTTTATCGATAGAGCCCTGTGGCATTAAAGTATCGTCATAGTCCAAAAGAATAGCCCGTGTCTTTGTCCTCTTATAAGCTGATACTATGTGTTCCATTGACAGCTTCCTGAAGCTTTGGTCTAGTGCCACAACTCT
>NC_025689.1:29547576-29564417 GCF_000633955.1 Camelina sativa
CTAGTCACTGATACGTTCTCTGCGATTATTAAACAGGAGTGATCTGGTCTGTAACAGAAGCTAAACCGTGCATTAACCTGACAATTTCACTTGTGTCATCCAGGTAATACTTGGCCTTGCTAGGCTTTTGTCCGACAGTACAAGCAAAAACCTCTGCTCTTGGGGCAATCGAAGGGCCTTCAGTGGAACTGCATATCACCTCAAACATGTCTTCATCAGACCGGTCATCTCCAATACATAAAACGAACTCAGGAAGTGTTCCTCTTTCTTGCATCATCGAAAGCATTCTTCTTGCTATAAGTCCTTTGCTCACGCCCTACATTACAACAAGAAGAACAAAGAAGAGTCATGACGGTACAAGCTGAAACAAATGGCAAGGTATTCTGAGGGTCTCAATGGTGACACAAACCTGCGGCTTGACCTCAACGTAGTTCTGCCCTCGCTTGACTGTAACAGGTTCATTGGCAAGGACACTTTCAAGATGATCTAGAAGTTCCTTAGCTTGACATGAGCCGAAATCAGGGTCAGCGTCCTCATAGCTCCAGACAAGAGCGGTCTCTTTGTCTTCGATTGTTGATCCATCAGTTGTCTCGGTGTAGAGTTCCATCACAGGTTCTGCAATTTGCTTCCATGAACAATCTGCTGCTGCCACACAGTTCTCCCATTCTTCTGCCTTTCTCAGCCTTTGTAGTCGTCAGATATATTATGAGTTATAAGATTAAGGGTAATGCATGGAAATAAGAAGTTTCAGTTGATTACCTCAGAAAATAGCCATGCTCAGCAGCAATTCCAAGCTTCTCACAAGGACTGAACCAGTCCGACAATGTATCTCGGCTTTTAGCACTAACAATGAACACCAGATTGCCCTTGTCCCTACACAAGGTGTTCAATATGTCGATTGACTTTGATGATGGTCTTTTATCGATAGAGCCCTGTGGCATTAAAGTATCGTCATAGTCCAAAAGAATAGCCCGTGTCTTTGTCCTCTTATAAGCTGATACTATGTGTTCCATTGACAGCTTCCTGAAGCTTTGGTCTAGTGCCACAACTCTAAAGCTAAGACCAAAACCAATTCCCCAACACCTCCTTCGTCCATGCTCACCACAACTCCTCTCAAGATCTTGGAGGAAGCTACGAGCCCAATAGCCAACATCATGTGTGCTCACATACTTGTAATGCTTCTCATGTCTTAGCTGCTTCTCAGGTTCAGCCACTTCAAGTGCACTATCCATTGCATCAGCCACTGCATCAACATTCCAGGGATTAACACGAATGGCTCCGCTTAACGATGGCGAGCAACCAATGAACTCAGAAACCACCAGCATGCTTTTCTTGTGGTTATGATTGTTCGGCTCCAGCTTTAGAATTTTGTCTAGCTTCTCATTTCCTTGACGGGAAACTATGTATTCGNGAACCAGTCCGACAATGTATCTCGGCTTTTAGCACTAACAATGAACACCAAATTGCCCTTGTCCCTACACAAGGTGTTCAATATGTCGATTGACTTTGATGATGGTCTTTTATCGATAGAGCCCTGTGGCATTAAAGTATCATCATAGTCCAAAAGAATAGCCCGTGTCTTTGTCCTCTTATAAGCTGATACTATGTGTTCCATTGACAGCTTCCTGAAGCTTTGGTCTAGTGCCACAACTCTAAAGCTAAGACCAAAACCAATTCCCCAACACCTCCTTCGTCCATGCTCACCACAACTCCTCTCAAGATCTTGGAGGAAGCTACGAGCCCAATAGCCAACATCATGTGTGCTCACATACTTGTAATGCTTCTCATGTCTTAGCTGCTTCTCAGGTTCAGCCACTTCAAGTGCACTATCCATTGCATCAGCCACTGCATCAACATTCCAGGGATTAACACGAATGGCTCCGCTTAACGATGGCGAGCAACCAATGAACTCAGAAACCACCAACATGCTTTTCTTGTGGTTATGATTGTTCGGCTCCAGCTTTAGAATTTTGTCTAGCTTCTCATTTCCTTGACGGGAAACTATGTATTCGTAAGGTATAAGATTCATACCATCCCTAACCGCTGTCACCAAACAACACTCAGCAACTACATAATAAGCAACCCTTTCATAAAACTTCAACGGTGCATCGATCAACACTATAGGATCATACCCGGGTCTACCAAAGGTCTCATTAATCCGCTTAACAGTTGAATACGTCTCAGCTTGCATCTCTTGTACATCTTTCCCTTTCCCTCTCGCCGGGTTAGCTATTTGCACCAACACAACCTTCCCTTGCCATTCAGGATGTTGGATAAGTAGCTGCTCCATTGCCAAGAGCTTTAACGTTATCCCTTTGAAAATGTCCATGTCATCCACACCGAGCAGCATTGTCCTGCCCATTCGACCATACCGCTCAATGAGCTCCTCAACTTTCCTTTCAGTCTCGGGTAGGCTCAGAACCGACTGAAGCTGACCCATATGAATTCCCACAGGCAGAATTTTTATACTCACAGTTCTACCGTAATACTCAAGTCCAATGTATCCTCTCTTTGACTCATAAGTAAGACCGAGCATTCGACTACAACAAGACAAGAAATGCCTCGCGTAGTCAAAAGTATGGAACCCTATCAAATCCGAGTTAAGCAAAGCTCGAAGCAGCTCCTCACGAATAGGCAAAGTTTTGTAAATCTCAGAGGATGGAAACGGACTATGGAGGAAGAAACCAAGCTTGACCCTGTTAAACCTCTTCCTCAAGAATGTAGGCAAGACCATCAAATGGTAATCATGTACCCACACAAAATCATCCTCAGGATTTATCACCTCCATAATCCTGTCAGCAAAAATCTTGTTCACGGAGACATAAGCTTGCCACAAAGTCCTATCAAACCTACCTCCAAGATCAGGAGAAAGTGGCAACATGTAATGAAACAAAGGCCAAAGCTGCTGCTTACAGAACCCATGGTAGTATCTAGTATACAAATCCAAAGGTAAAAACGTCGGCACACACTTGAAACTCTCGAGAAGAACTTGATAAACTTCTTCTTGCTCATTAGGATGAATCTCTTCTTTCAAACAACCCACATAGATAACCTCAATAGCTCCATCACCTAACCCATCTTTCAATTGGAGAAGAAGTGAATTCTTATCCCAAGAAAAGTTCCAACCTTTGCTACAACAAATACTACTAGTACTACTACTACTACTACCATTACCATCCACCCTTCTCTGAGCTCGTATTGGTAATTCATTAGCCACGATGATGATACGATCTTTAGGAGACAGATCAGTTTCTTTAGTCTCATTATCGATGTTTGACATGATTCCTGCTACGGCCATGATTCGTGGGATCTGTCGGTTCATGCGTCCAAACGTTGGTGAGTCTCCTGAAGCTAGCTCCAACAGATTCGAATACGATCTGGAAACCATTTCTTGAGATCAAGAAACTGAGAACAACAGAAAAAAAAAAAGAGAGAGAATTTTTTTAAAAGAAAGTGTTGAATACCCTTTTGGATTTTGGTTTCAGACAAATTGAATGAAGCTAGAGAGAGCTCTCTCGTAATGGAAAGGTTAAAAAGAGAAAAAAGCAATAAAGGCTTTTTGATTGAAACATGATGAAAACAGACTAAGCCTTCTTCACCGATTATTATTGTTACAGGAGAAAAAGAAAGTGAGAAAAAGGGAATATATTCAAGAATATTACAGCTTCATTTGTCTGAATGTGAGGTTTAAAATTTGAGAAGACAAAAAGAGAGTTTTGACTGTGTTTGTTGATGGAGAAAATGCTTATATGCGGCTTTTTGGGTGATTGGAAATTAAAAACAAAGTAGAAAAAAGCACTTTTTCTTCAGACGGATATATTTTCGTTTTCAAGGCTTTTTGCGTGTGAGATTGGAAATATAATGAAAATACTCTTTCTTTACTCTTTTAGTGTTAAGAGTGATGTATACTTTTATTATGGAAAATTAGTTCGGCGAGGTTTGGTATGAGTGGACTTTTGGAGAGTTATGAACAGAAATTTATAATCATTACAAAAATATTGTATGTGAGTGAGATCGTTCCAACAAATTAAAATACCCAAAACATTTGAGTCGTCCGATGTTTATGATAGTATAAGAGAGTGTATCAAAGGGTGGAGAAGAGAAGAGCACGTAAAGTTTGCTAACAACAAGAAAAATTTGGTTGATCTTATCCGTTAGTGGCTTAGAGAAGAGACCAAAGTGGAACCCATAAGCAAGGCTGTCACATGGGGTTTTGGTCTCACAGACACATTACCACGTGGTGTACGTTTGCTTTTAGCCTTCTACGTGGCGAGATCTCAGTGTTGTTTTTTTTTTTTCTCAACATAAGACAGAGTCGAAATTGTTAATCATTTAAGACCAAACTGAAGTTTCTATCTGTTGGTCACAGAACTAAACTGGTGTACTGAAACTAAAGGATCGTTGCAGCGTTTGAGTTTTGAAAAGAAAAGCTGTATTCCATTTATTGGGCTTTTTTGTGTAATTGGGCTCAGATAATGTTGTCCTCCTTTTATAAATCAATGAATTAAAGTTCCCGACAAAAAGCCGTATTCAAATTCAATGAATTTTTGTTTGATACGGCTTTTTGATATAATTTTTCTTCTTCTTGAATTTGGTATTATTGAACATGAAAATTACTTTTAAACAATTTAATATTTTGTTCTTAATTTAATTAATAAATTTTACGAATCAATGTGATTGAAGCTAACGAAATGAATTTTACTTATTATTATTTTTTCATGTTACTAAAATTACTAGGATTTGAGTAAAGACATATATAATTTTTGTTAGGAGAAAAAAATTTAATACAAAAAAATCAATCTCAGTTTTCAAATATATTACTGTTTATCAAATATTTTGTAATTATTACCAAATTCAAGAAGTCAAAACTTTCATCGCCGGCGTTAACTAAAGCGTCAGAAACCCGTAAAGTAATTTTATAACATGTTTTGAGTTTGACTTTGAGTTTGAAATAGTTAAGTTGTCAACAATATCATTTGACAAACTAACTTTCGATTTAAATTGAACAAAACAAAATATGTCATTTACCTTTAATGATAAATATATTTAAAATATTATATTAAAAGTGAACCAAATCCAAAATCCACAAAATATACAAAAAATTTCATCTCAAATGAAGATTGTTTATATCTACGCTATATGGTGCGGAGCGGTTTGTCATATCTACGAGTACATGATCATATGACACATCTATTGGTTTGAACACATAATTTGCTGAAAATTTAACCTATTGTGATAATTTTGTACATAATCGTTTAGACACGTGTCTTTCTTTGCAAATTTGATGACTCATATATATATATATATACCAAACGATAAGAGTAATTCATGGACCTTTAACAACAAATGCTTGTTTAAGTAGTCAATTAGAGATAATAACTCAATTCTATATAGAAACAAATCTTACTTAAAACTATATAGAATTAACAATAATAAAGGAAAAATCCATTTAAAAAAATATTAGAAAGACAAAATAAAAGAAAGATAGAAATTTGCGATGCATCAGATATGTTATATGTATATCTAAAAATCAATCATGATTATAAGATTGATTTATAAATCTGGGGGAAGCATTGTCAACTCAAATCATCACATTAGACTAAATTTTTCAGCAAATTATGTGTTCAAAGTCAATAGATCTTTCATAAGATTATGTACTTGTAGATATGGCAAAGCGACTAAAATTAAAATGCCTTAGGTTAAACCATATCAAAAGCCTTTGTAGATTTTCACTGCTATATTAAAGTTTACTATTATTAATTTATTATAACTACCACTAATAGAATATTTGAATTTGACTCACATTTACCATTATTTGTTTACTTAACATGTACTCTTAGCAAATTTATGGAATCAAGGAAGTTAATAAAAAGTCTTCAGCAATATAACACTTTAAAAGAGTGATTTATATATGATCCAACATGGTTGTTGCATATACATTACACATAAACACAACTTGACACCATCATATATTCACTAAAAGGATTCTTCCAAAAGTCCCCTTCTTCATACTCAACTCATAGCTTCGAAACAGGCAATCCTGAAAAATCCCAAAGATATATATATACATGAGAGTAATTTTAATAAACAATTGGAACAAATTGGTATAAGTGGAATAGAAAATGGTTTGTTTGTTTGTGTTTATGTTTGAATCTTTTGTTAAACTGCAAATGGAGGCATGAGTCTTGAGTGTAGTACCTAAGGCCTTTGAGTTGACGATGCTTGGACTTGCATTAGGTGGTGAAGCATTTTCGTTCAAGAATGGGTCTACTCGGTTCGGGTCACTCCAAATCGGGTACCCTTTGACCCTTCCCTGTTAAAACATTTTCAGAAATAGATGGTCAGAAGTTAGTCATTTTGAATCTTATAAAACAAAGAGGGTGTTTGAATTAAGAATGCATACGAGGACATTGAGAGCTGCAAGTGTAGCCATTCCTTCACGAGTCCACTGTCATCGTCATCAGAAAAAGAATCAAGTCAGTTTTGTTAATAATCTAAATTTAGACAAAAAGAAACGTTTCAGTTTGTTACCTTTGAAGCAGAAGCAATGTGAGGAACTACAATGGCGTTTTTCATATCAGCAAGCCCTGGTTTCATGAATGGCTCTTCCTGAAACATGTGATATTTACCAATTACTTCTTAAGCCCCCAGAGATAAACTCTTATGTTTTGGGTTGATCATAGCATATATGACAGTACCTCAAACACATCAAGACCAACTCGGAACATTGGGTTCTCTTTGAGATGATCAACCAGAGCTGCTTCATCGATCACGGGACCTCTACTGCAGTTCACAAGGATTGCTTCCTAAAGCATTTATATATTCCATCACAACAAGATCAACTTGACACCATCAATACGAAGGGATCAAAATAAAATAGCTAAAGCGAAATCACACCTTTTTCATCATGGCAAGCCTCTCCTTGTTGACAAGGTGGTAAGTGGTTTTGTCAAGCACCGGATGAAGACTTATCTGTTTCAGATCACAACTAGTTCAGTTTTTAGTTAAGATATTACACTAACAGTTTGTGTCTCTGCGGATTCCATTTACCAGATCAGCCTCGCGCAGCACCTCCTCCATGGACGAAGCTCGTTTCCATGTAACAGGTTGTTCCCCGTTTGCTTTCAAGAATTGTCCATAAGCTGCCAAAGACCATTATCTCATGAACTTCAACATGAAGAAAGACGAAAAGAGAGTAGAGTATTGTTAGATACTGTAGATACCTGTCACAAATTTCTCAAGACGAGTGGATTGGTAAAGATCAAAGTAGATCAAGTTCATCTTGAACCCTTCAACCTGTATTTTGAATTCAAAGAGGTCAACAAAAGGAAGAAGCTCTTGTGTATGATCAAATTTACAAATGCCATGTTCCAAGAGGCATACCATCATTCTAGCATAAGCAGATCCAATACGTCCAGCTCCAATAACTCCCACAGTCTGTCCTTTAAGTAAGTTACCCACAAACCTACCAAAAATTAAACAACCAGATTTACAGATAAGCTCCAAAGACGTAACTAAAACAGGCTTCCTGATTTAAAAAAGTGTGCAGTGATCTTACAGATGAGGAAGCCATCCCTCGTACAAGCCACCTCTCATGAACTCATCAGCTTCAACAATTCTTCTTGCAGCAGCCAAGGATAGAGAAGCAGCTAGTTCGGCTGTTGTCTCGGTCAACACTCCCTATCCAAACTCAAACAAACAACACTCATCAACATCTTTATGTTTTGTCTTGTCAAAATGATCTAGTAACCATTTCCTAAACCTAAATATGGAACTAAAACTTGTTTTTTTGTTGTATTTTAGGATAGTT
Organism: Camelina sativa; assembly: GCF_000633955.1. Taxonomy (NCBI): domain Eukaryota; kingdom Viridiplantae; phylum Streptophyta; class Magnoliopsida; order Brassicales; family Brassicaceae; genus Camelina; species Camelina sativa. Next base: position 29,555,387 of record NC_025689.1, read on the forward strand.
CTCGATATTATTACCGGAGTGTTACCGACGGCAATTCCATACTTATTGGCAGCTTCAACATCGACGTTGTTGTAACCAACGGCCATGTTACTGAAAGCTTTCCCTCCAGCTTTGCTCAGAGCTGAAAACAGAGTCTCTCCCCAATCTTCCGTCAACTATAACAAACCAAAACGTAACCCATTTTTACTTCCCTTCCATATGGATTGGTATAGAAGACACAGTCATATTTCTCTTTTTTTCATCATATCATTACCTGACCGATGACTCCATCACACTTGTCTCCAATCAGATCAATGATATCTTCAACAGACAAGATCGTCTTCTTCAAATGACATATCTGTTATTCAAAAAAATAACAGAACTTTAATATGAATTCATCAAAAACTGTAATATTCTTAATGCTTAGAAACAAGAAAGAATCATACCTCAACACGACAACCTTGGTCTACCAAGAGATTGATCCAGCGAGTACCAGGCATCGGTTTTGTGCTGACGACTCTGTACTTCCCATTCGGGTTGTACACTTCGATGGACATTGGTTTCGCCATGGCAGAGAAAAGGGAAAGCTTCAGTTGTTTCTGTGGTGAGAATTTGGAAAACAGAGGAGGTCCTGCCTTTTAAAAAAAGTTCAGTTCTTTAGCTCAGTCAGTAGGATTTATGTGGTTCGAAATCGAAATCAAGATCCAACGGTCGATTTTGGATGATTATTATCTACGTTTTTTGTTTTGTTTTTGGTGTGGTTCATATGTTGATGATGAGTGACAGACAAAGAACTGATTCGTTTGTATTATCTGAGTCTCGACCTTACGTTTCAGAACGAGATAATGCTGACGTGTCCGTATCCGTATCTGACTCAACTCTGCATCATAAACTGAATAAAATAGTAATCAAGATTATATGTACAAAACAAGATTATGTCAAAAGGCAAATTAATATTCTTCATCTCCATTAAAAACAATTATCTACATCCACAGTGAAAACAAAACACACAGTTAAAAAAAAAAAAAAGAAGAGTTGCAGGTTCAGAAAAAAAGGGAAGATCAAGGCTTCTGCTGCTTCTCTATGTCATACAGTACACAAACGTCTGCAGCCGTTTTCATCTGCCACAAGTCAAAATCGAATTAGAACCAACCAAAACAGCTTCTAGTAAAGGGGGATTAGTGGCAGATTTGGCAAAGGTATTATTAGCTTTTACCTGAATGACATTGACGGTTTGCTTCATCGACCAACCAAACAATGTCAAAGCCAGGAGAAAAGAGAGTGGTGAAATCTGAGTAAATGTGGAAACTACGACCTGCAGTGAAAGCCATCTTTTAGTAATTGAGCAGCAGTAAGACTGAGAGCTAAGTAAATGAAAGAAGAAGAGAAGCTAACATTCAGGAGATTTTCGGATTGGTTCTTTGCAATGAGAAGAAGGATGATATACAGAACCTGCACAATTTGAAGAAGATTTGCCGTATAAGAAGGATGACATCGTTTTAAAGGATTAACATGGAAATAAAGAGACTGATTCAATCACCTCGCAAGAAACACAGCAATAACACATAAATATCCGGTTTCCGTAGTAGAGTCTAAAAAGCCAGCTTGTGCTGTCTTTCACATCCTTATGGCTGCTCTTCCCTGCTAGAAACGTACTGCGAGTTGTGTAATGGGTTAGAAACTGGAGATTTTAAAGAAGTTATTCACGGTGCAATAAGAAAGTGTTAATTAGCATACCTGTACATCTGCAGCCAGTGACTAGCAATATCTAAAGCCAGCAATGAAAGGAAGACCAAGCTAGGCCTATTTACAAGAGAAAGAAAAATGCATTAGATAAGGAAGAAACCATTCTAAACCAAACTCCAGAGATGCTACAGAAAAGAGATACCGTAGTACATAGACATATCCTCACCTGTAGATTTGAGAGAGAATCACGAGTAGACAGGCCGTGCTAACTCTATAACCCAAAATGACCACAAACAAAATGTTAGAACTTATGAAACAGATAAATAGGTTGATCCTTTCATACATGTCGAAGAAGATTCACCTATCTGTGACCATGTCAAGAACAGCTCCAAATGTTGAAACTGAGGAAGAAAGAACAGAAGCGAGTCAAGTTCTAGCTTCTTACATATTCTAGTAATGGCATGTGATGCATGTCTTAGATTATAGAACCACAAAGCAAAAAAAAAGCCTATTACATTGGAACTAGACACTAGCAACATACTATCCTAATCTTGATCATAGGATCTTTTAACTAATCATACGCAATGAAAATGTGAATTTATAAAACAAGAGAGAAGAAACTGAACCTTGGTTGAATCTACGAGCAACCCAGCCATCCACAGCATCACAACAAAAGCTAGAGAAAGCCACATTGATCAGAAAATGACTGTTAAAGCCATTACCCAAAACATGATAGATAAATCTTAAATGGAAAGTTGCAGGACCTGAAGAAATAAAGGACAGAGAAAAGTGTCTTGTTGGAGAAACACACAGCAAAAGCAACACAGTTCAAGAGAACTCGCATGTACCCTGAAGCAATCAATACAAAAAAAAAATCATCACAACAACAAAATCTTTAATGCTAAGTAAAACAAAAAAGCTGAGTTAAGATATATATATCAATGACCCACCAACAATATTAGGTATATAAAGGTAAACAGACAACTTTTGAGGTCTAGGTCTCTCCTTTTTAGCCATCACAAAGCTTTAAGAACTTGCAAAATCGATTTCTCAAGATCCACCTACACACATAGCCAAAAAAAAAGAAAACACTTTTCTCAAAACCCATCATTGGTAAATGCATATAGACACGAACCCATCTCTGTAAAAACACAACTTCATTCGATTCTCGTAAACCCCCTGAAATCCAAATTCAGTAGAAAACAAACGAAATCGAAGAGGAAAGAGAACAAAATCTCACTTGTGAAATGGGTTAAGCGATGTGAGGATCTACAAGTGAGAGATGTCGAGAGCTTTAGAACCCAAAATCGAATCAGATTCGCCGCTATTATGAAGTTTCAACGAAATATTCTCAATCTGGCAGCTTTTGAACATTCAAAAAAAAAACTAAGTATTGAGATTTCTGATTTAGAAATGTCAATGTTTATCTTAATTTACCAATTAAACCCTCAAAGTTTTATCATTGTCAATATTTTGCCGCAACATAATAAAAAATCATATTCCAAACCTTCTTTGCAAATTGAAAGAGAAGTTTTTGTTATTAGGTAATTTATCATTACAAACTCATTATTGTAGCATATAACAGTTTTTATTGTAAACATGTGTCTTCATCATATAAGGCGTCTGCATAGTGTGAGACCATCTCCGATAGATATTTGAGCGATTTCGACTCGAGGGTCTTGAGCTAAAATCTTGTTGAACTCTAGAAGTGCTTCTCTATAAGCCCTCATATGGCCTGGAACTTCTTCTTCCTTCTGAATTAGAGTACCGAACCACAAGGTGTTGTCGAACGCGATGATTCCTCCAACCTTCACTAACTTAAGCAGCTTCTCAAGGAAGTGAACGTAGTTCGTCTTGTCAGCATCCACAAATGCAAAGTCATACTCTTGTTTCTCCTTCACCGTACCATTAGCCCAAAACAAAATATTGATTAGGTTAATACGGTTTCTTAAAAATTATGGACCGAATAACAATTATTCTTTGTTCAATTTTTTAAGTAATAACTTTATTAAATACTTTTCAAACAATGATAGAAAAATGCTTTTTTCATATATACAAAATTGAATATTTCTTTGGTTTTAAAAATATAAATTAATTTATGTACATAATCCAATGGATTGAGACTAGTAATTAAGATATATATATATATATATATATATATATGAACTAATTTACGACGTACCCCGTTCAATAATAATTGGTCTAAGCCTCTAACAGCATCAGATTGAATGAAATTGATCTTGTGATCAACACCTGCTTTTTTCATATACTTTAGTCCCAAATTGTAACCTGCTTGGTCAATGTCTATCGCAGTAATCTGCATACAACAACAACAAAAAAATTGTTAACCACACACGAGAATAATTAAACCCTAACATGAATAATTGTAAGGTTTTTTTGTGTGTGATTAGCATGCAAGAAGAAGAATCATTTACACGGCCGTCTTCAGGTAAAGCAAGAGCTACGGTGAAAAGCGAGTAACCCGTGAACACACCGATTTCGATAGTGTTTTTCGCGTTGATGATCTTTACAAGCATCGATAGAAATAGACTCTCATCAACCGGAACCCCCATCTCGCTTCTGCGTTAATTTTATAAAATATATAATTCTACAAATCATACATATCTTAATTACTGGTTTACAATATAGTCCAATAGATTCAAACTTACAAATTGCCATATCTTTGGATTGTAGCTTCTCGAAGTTCCTTGAGCAATTCGTGCTCTCTTGGATATGCCGTCGTTTCCATGATATACTGCGTTATCATATGTAACACACATCATGCAGTCGTATAAGCTAGCAAGCACATTTATTTACAAATCTATAGTGGTCACTGGTTCTTATATTTCTTAATTGATAGGAGACTAGCAAAACAAAAACCTCTTTGAGAGCGTCGCTCTTGAGAATCCCTTTGTCAGGTAATCGACCATCCATCTCTTTCTCTTCTTGCTCGAAAGAATCCCTTTATTGAGTGTTAGCACATGTGTCTACGTTGGCTTTAAATAGTAGCTTCAAAATTGGCTGATGAATTAACTGAAAAAAGGACACTTATGTCATATGATTTGGGTGGATATGTAATTTTGGCAGAAAAAATGGAATGAAAGAAGCTAGTGTAGTGTGCATATGCATGTGTTTGTTTTCTAAAGGCAAACACACACATATTACATGTTACCCCAAAAAGCTGAACAAACAGAACCAAAAAAAGTTTGTTACCTCATTTATATACATTTTTCTATGTTTTATTTATTTTATTTGATTTCGTTTTTAGTTTTAGTACGTGTATTCATCTATTTCTTATAATTGACCCTATAAGAACCACTCTATATTCTCTCATATGCTCTGGATCCAGAACTCCTTCTTCATCCTCAGCCACAAAACCAAACCACAAGGTCTTGTCGAACGCAGTGGTCCTTCTTTCCTACCTTCACCAATTTCAAAAGCCTCTCATGGAAGCATTGGCAAATGGAAAATCAATTTCTTGTTTCTGCTTTTTCCAATTTATGAGTTATGACCTATCAAAATAAGTGAAATAAGCTTTAGTACTCAAAGATAATAGCACAACATTTCATGTACGTCGTTGACTCGGTCTAAGGCCTTAAGACCATCGGAACCATGCCTTGTTGATAAACTCTAGTCCCACTTCGTAATAAGCTTCTTTGTGATCAATGTCTATTATACTGCAGCCATCTACATCCAAAAGAGTATCCATTTACATAATTTTCTATTTTTATTTCTAAAAACAAATAAATATGAAATACAACAAAAAATTAATAGCAAGAAACATTATATAACACGGTCATCATCAGGCAAAGCAAGTACTGTGGTAAGAAGTGAGTAACCGGTGAAAACACACCGAGCTCAAGAGTGCTTTAATTAAAAACGTAAAATTTTATAAAAATACAACAACTATTAACGATTTTAACAAAACATACAAACTACATATATTGACATGATTTTGTTTATTCCAAATCTCAAACTATTATTAAAAGGAAAAAAAAATCGTTATAGATTAAAACTTACAAATTAAATTACCATATTTTTAGGAATCAAATAAAAAACACTTGCAATATACTATTTGAGAGAAAAGTCGTGCGCGTGATACTCACTCGCGTCGATTTTTTCTCTCCCAAAAACTTTTTCTTCTGATCACAACCACTTGCACCGACGGCGGATCCTCCGTCAATTCCGGTGACAATGAGGACCCTACGGCTTATGGCGCTTCATCCGTGACCCCGCATCTTCTCGGCGACACCATGAAAACAAGATCAAGGGGGCAGTGGAAGGGAGAAGCATCTGCGCGATTTCACCGGTAAGAACTCTATCGGCAAAATAGCGATGCAGAGTGGAAGAAGGAGATTCACGGCGAGGAACGGCGGAGGAAGACAGTTAGACCTGGGGTCGAAGATTCTGGAGGTTTCGCCGGATCGGTCTCGATAGGGGAGGTAGACTCCGATCCGGCGAGGCTAAGCCACCGTCGAAGGTCTCTTATCTACTCCCTACTGTCTTCTCCTTCACGACCGAGCAAGAACTTTCTTCGACGACGACGAGCTCGATTCTCTTCCTCCTCCTAAACGCGGCTCTACGGTGGCGGGATGGACAACAGATCTTGGATCACCATCTCCGTTCGGCTACCGTCGTCCAGGCTTACCAGAGGTCCTGATCCGGTAAGCATCCGCAGCTTTGTTGGACGGCAGCTACAAACGTGTTCTACGTTTGTAGATTAGGGTTTTCAGTTTCGGTTTGGTTCGATTTGTAATCCCAGTCAGTTTTGTATTTTCATTGGTTTAGTTCGGTTTACTGTAACGGATCGGACCCTTAGAGAATTTTGTATAGGCTTATATTCAGAAATAGCCCATTGGACATATATTTTTAATAGAATACCCTTTAACAAAAAAAAAAAATTACCATATTTTTTTGGACGGTAGCTTTTTCGAAGTTCCGTGAGCAATACATGCTCTCTTGGATACGCGCTGATGTTCCCATGATGTACTTTAAGGATCACGACCAAACGAAACATACATATTAATTACTAGACAAAACCAAATGTTACTCATTAGTCATTATCAACAAAACTTATAATTTGAACGTGAAACTTTTAGCCTGCTTTTCGCTCTTGAGAATCCTGTTGGCAGGTATTTCATTGGCCATGATGTCTCAGTGTCGTGGTTGTGCGAAATGTTAGAGATGTCAGATGTCTTTGTTATAAGTACGAACGCATGTACACTTGGTCAGTATATATTGGCTTTCTAGTCAAATTAGTTGTACTAGAGGCTCGTCGTGCGACTTCTATTGGGCCTAATATTGCAAACCGCACTGGGCTCTTACTCGATTCGATTTGGTTAATTTTCTGCTTTTTTATTTTTCCTTCCATATAATATATATATATATATATATATATATATATATCTAATCCGCATAAATAACGGAACTAAAAAATATAAAATTTCTTCTGAAAAGAAATAAAATGTTAGTAGTATATATGTTTTTAGATTGTATATTTGAATTTTTTGGTATATTTTCTTATTGGTTGAAATTTTATAAAGAATAAAATTTTATATTGTTTCTTAATTTTTGTAATATTACCCAAAACCTCTTATAAAATGGGACATAAAGAGTACAATTTAAATATCTATACCGTTATAATAGACCATATTTTAAGTTTTGCACATTTCATCTTAATGCTTAAAACTAAATAGTTTATATGAAACACAATTAATACATCATAGCAAATCTATATCTTAGTTAGAATTGATAATAAAAAATTAAAAAATATAATTAGCAAAAACTGAATCAACATTATTTAAAATATATTTGATATATTGTTATCTCATAAGTATTAAATTGACCTAATGTCATAATTAATTTTAAAGAGTAAAATTTATAAAATAAAACATATTTAAAGATATACATGCATTCTCATGAAATAATTGAAGATTTCATTCCTATAAATTATTATTTATTTCAAATTATTTTATGTTTCCACGTATGCATTACAAATATACATGTTTTGAAATTTATAAAATCAAACATAAAAAATTGCTAATACTTTTAAATAATTTTTTTAAAATGATACACATTAGTATTTGATAATTTTTTAATCTAAAATAAATTTCATCATTAAACATTTAGTTTGGTAATCACATTTAACTATCTATTTCATCGTAAAACTGTATTTTAATTCACTTCTTCATGGATTAGAGTTAAAATTTTAATAACAAAAATAATATGAGCATCATATGAGATAATATGTATGTTAGTTAGTATTTTAAATTTAACAAAAAATAATAATTAGTAAACAAATAAATTAACATCCACAAAAATGTTGGAAATCCAAAAATATCCAAAAATATTATTCTTAATATGTCATGATTTTATAAGTAATAATTATGTGAATTATCATTAATTAACCAAAATTTCATTTCTATAGGCTCATTTTTTCTTTTTTCTTAGTTTTCTCATATTATTACGTGAATTAAAATCTTAAAAAAAATAAAACATGTAGAACTATATTAATATACATCACATATTCAATTTTTTTTTTAAAGTTCATTATTCTTTCAAGTTTTGTATTTATAATGCATTAAAATTCATAATGTCCATACGGCATTATTTTTTCATTATTTCTCTTATTTCATACATTATGAATTTTATTTAGAAATTTTTATTTGTATATAACCTTTTTAAAATAAATGTCAGCCACCTATGCACCTCCTGTTCACCGCCTCAAATCAGATCAATGCCACGTGTAATTTTTATATAAACAATTTTGGTATAAATATCATTTATTTCTTCTCTTAACATTCATAAATTTGTTTTCTCTACATGCCAATATAATATAATCCTGCTATAGTATACTTATATTTGATTATATAGTCCGGTGTTTCTAACTTTATGATATATGCTTGCACGCCAATAAAATATGATATAGTATAATCTTGTGTTCTTTTTTTTTTTTTTTAATTTAAACTGTCATCTATAATATCATATTATTATTATTATTTTCTTAATCGATTAATGCTGTATCATACTCAATATTTATATCGGACATAACGCAGCAGTAGATTGTGTTTTCTAAATTATATATTCTGTGATGACATATGTTGATCATCTTACAATCATTTCTTGTCGTTGTTATTAGAATTCAAATATGTAAAATGTATATTGATCTCATTCAAAATATCATATACTTAATGAATTTGATATGTTATTTAATTAATATACGGATGAACTTTAAGGGACATATCACTATTCATGCATTTGGGTGCAGACATCAAAATCTCTCATTCTTGCGGCAAAATATATCTGGCTTTAGAATAGCTTACTAGCAGGAGAAGGCCCTCTCACAAAAAAAAAAAAAAAAAAAAAA